>NC_142928.1:154482045-154624545 GCF_046866305.1 Octopus bimaculoides
TTATGATCACATTTTATAGAAATAACTTAATAGACACAAGCTATTTTTTTCTTGTCATTCTACAGATGTGGTCAATCTGCAATAAGCCATCTAAAACTGGATTTGGGTAGTAATTTAACTGAAAATTATATTGACGAAAATGTGTGTGTGTAAGTGATTAAGAAGCTTGTGTCTTGGGCAAGTGTCCTCTGCTATAGCCCCAGGTTGCCTAAATCCTTGTGAATAGCTTGATAGATAGAAACTGAAAGAAACCTGTTGTGTGTGTATATATGCTTATGTCTCCTAGCCTTGACATTGCATGATAGTTATAAATGTGTGTCAGTTATGCAAGCTGTGTCATTCATTTCCATTATTCTGCATAAGCATTTCTGACCATGGGGAAATTTTATCTTCCTCAGAAACAGGTGAAAGTTGGCAACAGGAAGGACAATGATGATATAAATATTCATATATTTATTCAGCATCTGTTTTTCCATCTTAGCACAGGCAGGACAGGGACTTATTTGATGTAGTATTTAGTGGTCGGCTGCTCTTTCTGTCATCAACCTGCACTTATTTTTCATGTAAAGGATTCCAAAAGTCTTTAAAAGTGCAACAATGAATGTAAATTTCATGTCACCAATTGTAACAAGCAAAGCATGGTATGCCAATATCAAAGCACATTTGTGCAACTGTGTGCACATGTGTATGTGCACATACACGTGCAGTGAGCTTCCTATTGCTTCTCTCTACCAAATTCATTCATAAGGCTTTGAATGATCCAGGCCTATAGCAGAAAATACTTTTCCAGAGTGCCACTCAGTGAACTGAACTTGAAACCACATGGTTGCAAACTTCTTAGCTGCATAGCCATGTGTGTGTGAGGAGAAACTACTCTTCAGTTCTGGAACTGACAAACTGTCATGAAAGGGTACTGAGTCAGTGCATTATAATTCTGATTGTGTCCATCTGTAAAAACCATTTCTTCCCTCTCAAGAAAAACAAAGCAAATGTAACATAGTCAACAAAAAATATGATTGGCAGTTTGTTTCTGGTTATGTGTCCCGTAGGTGACAAAGGACCACAAGATACAGTGAGACCTGCACAACTCACGATAGCTTGGAAAAATATTTAAAATGATGATATATTTGCATGTATTGGCTTACAGAAATTTTCTCTAATATCTGTCAATGTTTCCTGGTTTTTGTTACTTCAATTTCTTCATTCTCTCATCTTCTGCTTAACTTGTATCATTTCCAAATACCAAGAATTCCAAGAATTATAAATCACTTCCTATTTTATGTTGCTAAAATGTTATCTTTCAAAATTAGTTGGTTATATGCTTTATATTAAACAGCCAACTTAACATATTTCAGATTCTATTTTGATTCTATATATTTATTTAGTAATTACTGAAAGGCAGTTGTTTGCATTCTTATGGATTCTAAATTTAAAATCTTCAGCTACAGACAAAATAGTTGGCATGTAATTTAAACCATGGTAGTTTGAAATAAAGTGAAAGGAAAAGAATATGCATTTTACAGTTTTATATCATTATAGCTAACCTTCTCATATCCCAGTATATATTTCTTCAAATACCAGCTCAGGTTAATGAATATAATAAAAAAATCTATTATGAAAGATACTGTTAAAGCATTACAAGCTATGACAAGATGCTAGCAACTTACTGATATTGTTAGCTTGCTAGGAATTTATATGTATAATACACACATTGAAAGCCCACTCGTATAAAAATTCATTATCTTCTCACTAAAAATATTACAAATTTAGAATTAGGTGTTTGTTTTTAAGATGCATATCACATTCTGTTTAACTGAAATTAATTTTTTTAATTATTTCATATTTCCAATAACTTTACATAATTGATAACATAAGTTTTCATTTTCTATTTCTATCTTCTAAAATGTAATGCAACCACCTCCTCATCCTATTCATGCTGGTTTTATAATACTGACTTATCAAGCCTGTGTTATATCATCTGACAGCCCGATCTACAGCTTTACTAATCTTTCAACCTCTGTTACTAACACTTTCACTTCCTATATATATTATTTAATAGCATCACATATTTCTTTGAGTGCAGTTGTCTCTCCTCACTATATCATGTTGTTGTTGTTTTTTGCAGGGGTGGAGTTCTTTTTTTTTTTCCTTCTCGTATTGCATTTTGTGGGCTGTGTGGTTTAGGAAGTTCAGTTTGCAATCACATGGTTGCAGGTCCAGTTGCATTGCATAGCACCTTGGGCAAGTGTCTTCTACTATAACCCTGGGCTGATAAATGCCTTGTGAGTGAATTTGGTTGACAGAAACTGTGTGGAAGCCTCTTATGTATATAAAGTGTATGTGTGTTTGTTGTTCCCCACTGCTTGGCAGCCAGTGTTGCTTTGTGTACATCTTTGCAACTTAGTGGTTCAGCAAAAGAGATTGATAGAATAAGTAATAGACTTAAAAAGTAAAAAGTACTGGGGTCAATTTATTCAACTAAACCCTCCAAGGTGGTGCCTCAGTATGACCATAGCCCAATGACTAAAACAAGTAAAAGATGAAAGGAAGACAATAGTTACTGTTGGCTACAGGTTCCCATTGGGCCACTTAATAGCTCACTGCATTTAAAAGCCCAAGAGTAACAACAGATTGCCTATGTAGCTCATCTGAAACAAATACAACAGAAACAGTGGTTTATCAACTTTTGTTTAATGTTTACAAATCTTGTTGTTGATGTATATCAATGAACGATATATATTTACATGGAGCTTTTACACAATATCTGTCTGCCAAATTCCATTCATAGTGTATTGTTCAACTGATGTCTGTGATAGATGAAAGATATCTGCCTCAAATGTTTTGCAGTGAAATTAAGCCTGAAACTACTTGGTTGCCAAGCAGACTTTTAACTATGCAGCTTTTCTTCCTATGCATTTTATATCTCACTTGTTGATTTTCCATTGCATATCAACAAATTATGCACAATTCTGATAATTGCAGATCTGCTTCATTGCATCAGTGTTCTTACTCCAATACTTTTTGGTATACTTTTGAGATAGACATGACCATAACGGTTAAAATGAAATCAAATTGTGTTGCTTCAGTTAAAACTATTAGACAAGTATCTAATGGTGAATATAGTGAAATAACAGTAAATATGTTGGGAGAAATTCCCTCAGTAAGAGAATCTAGTAGTTAGACTCAATAAACCCTTTAGCATTTAAACCAGCCATATCCAGTCTAAAATATCCAACCTGTTTTATGGTCAAATTGACTTGATCCAGCCTTTCACACCTATCCTACAATGTCATTCTAAAAATAAACAATCACATCACTGAAATCTTGAAGAAACAAGATAATGCATGATTAATTCAAAGTTATCTGAATAAATAAGCCTTACATTTGACTGAGTAATCTGAACGCTAAAGGGTTCAAGCAGTAATTCAGCAAATATATACTTTTGATACTGAAATTATTGTTAAGTTTAACTAAATACCTTGCTTAGCAATATCATAAAAGAGACACACTTATACAAAGTATGAGTCATTGTGTTCCTGTTCTTGTCTTTTTTATAAATCACATTTCATTTGAATGAGGACACCAGTTTGTATACTGCTGAGAATATCTCAGAAGGGATTAGCTTTGTGGTTCGCTCTACATCTAAAATATGGTGGCAAGTTAGTCATGTCATTTACCTGTAAGAGCAACTAGCTTTCTTTGAGGCTAACATATCTGATTTCATTTCTTCATATACTGCTGTAAGAGTGGCTTCTCTACTTGACTACAAAACAGGTACTTATTGTTTCCATATCTACTACGATAAAAGAATGTTTGTTTTTTTTTATATATTAATTTTTGACACTTAGATAAGATTGCTCATGTTCAGTCCACTGCAGGACAAACACCTCAACATGTTTTCTTCACCAGCCAGTCTGATATGGTGGCTGTATATCTGAGTTTGATGAGCCTATTCTGCCACACTGGCTGAACATGACTTGGCAGAGGGATGCAGTTTTTATACTCTTATAATTCGATTACATCAACCCCAGTGCTCAACTGGTACTTACTTTATCAACGCCAAAAAGATGATAGGCAAAGTTGGCCTTGGTGAAATTTCTGCTCAGAAAGTTAAGATGGACGAAATACCACTGAGCATTCTACCCAGCATGCTACCAATTCTGCCAGCTTGCAGACTTATTTTTGACACTAATACTATACATCTATTTAGTGGTTCCGTCATATCTAATTTGAGTTGTATGATGTCATCTATGGTTTATTGAAATCTAATTACAATGAATCGTCTCCAAAATCATATGCCTTGCTTGATGAAATGTTCAGAATATCTCATTTGTAATCTTCTCAAAGCTATTAAAGATTAATTAATTCCCATTTTATTTTAATGAGTACATCAGCCTTATTATTTATTTAGTTATTCATTTTTGTGGTTATCAAATTAGAGATCTATTAATACAAAGTTTAACTCTGCTGTGAAATGAAAATTTCTGTTCAGTTAGTTCTATATCAGTTTTTGTATGGGAAAAGTGTAGTTGTATTTACATTGTAGCCACTAAAAAGTACACAAAAACTTTTAAGTTCACAGTTTTTGTGTTCTTAAATATCTAAAACAGCACTTTTATGGTATAATTGTTTCAGTTTCAGCATCATCATCATCCTTTCATTTAACCAGTAGTGTAATGGGAGTGGGGAGTGTCCTGGGCACTGATTGAAGCGGAAGTAGGTGTGCAGAATTGACCATAATACGATAAGCTTGAACTCCATTTATAAAATTTGTGAAAGTAAATATTCAAAAAATATATTTTGAATTAGAGGCTGTACCGAACCAGCAGGTAAATGAACTCTGGTAAAGTATTTATTCCTAAAATATTGCTTTAAAACATTAATTACTTGTAACAAATAAGTACTATATAATATCGTGGATTTGGTAATTGCGGGGAGGGGTGCATTTTTGCGGCTTGCCCCACATGCAGTTTACCCTAGCCACACCACTGTGTTTAACATCTGTTTTCCATGCTAGCATGGGTAGGATAGTTTGACAGGAAGTGGAAAATGAGGAGACTGCACCCAAGTCTGCTGACTATTTTGGCATGATTTCTATGATTTCTATGGTTCCTAACACCAACCACTTAAGAAAATGAATTGGGTGTTTTTTATGTGGCATCAGCAGCAATGAAGTCACTAAGTAACTTGCATGACAAGAACCCTCAACTGGATGGCAGGGAGTTGTATTGAGGGACAGAAAGGTATCTTGCATTAGAAGAGAGACATGGCTTTTTCAGATGGAAAGAAAGCTAGTAAAGATGTGACAGAGAGGGGGCAGGAGTTATACACCCAAGTTACATGGTGCTGTACATAGTGAAGTGAACTAGGGATTGGAGAGGGTGAGTGGATTTTGAATGAAAAGTGGGAGCTAGAGGTGGGGGAAAGAGATTTAACAGGAGCATACTGTGTACAGGTAGGTAGGTGGATACATGAGGGAGAATGGAGGGGAAGGGAGAAACTAGTGGTGGGTATGGGTGAGTTGTGAGGGAAGGAAGGGGTTCATGGACATGGATTTTACTTTACTGGGTGGGTCTTCTCAAGCACAGCATATTACCAGTTCTCAGTCCCTTTTCATTGCCTCTGTGAGGCTCAGCATCAGATAATCATTTTTACCGTCCTTATCCCATATCATCCTGGGTCTTCCTCTTCCACAGGACCCCTCCAAATTTAGAGACCAACACTTCTTTATGCAGCTACCCTCATCCACGTGCATCATATACCACACCAGTTGAATATTCTCTCTTGCACACCATAGCTGATGCCACTTATCCCCAATTTTACTCTCAAAATATTTGCACTTTGTTGTATATGTACACTGATATTGCATATCCAGCAGAGCATGCTGGCTTCGTTTCTTTCAAACCATGGCATGTCCTATGTAGTCACAGCCCATGTTGCACTGCCATATAGCATAGCTATCTGTACACAGGCATCATACAGTTTGTCTTTTACACTGAGAGAGAGACCCTTTGTTATTAACAAAGGTAATAGCTCTCTGAATTTTGCTCAACCTATTCTTATTCTAGCAACTATACTTTCAGAGCAACTCCCAATACTACTAATTTGGACTCCTGGTAGCAAAAACTATCTGCTACCTCCAAGGAATCCCTTGGATATTTGAGGAAACCTATTTCTTGCACATCTAACACACACACACACACGCACGTACGCACGCACACACACACACACACACACACACACACACACACACTACTACTACTACTACTACTACTACTTCTTCTGTTAATATTCCTGTAATTTTACTTCATCTCTTATGTCTCCATAGCTTGCACTGGGTACACTGAATGTAATTTCTACTTACATCTTTCCTACATATTGAACAGGGCCATTAACCTGAAGGGATTAATAATTTGTCTGCTTTCCTGCTTACTAGTACTTTGGCTTTTGCTAAATTAACTCTTGCTGAAATTTCTTCTCTAGTAACAATTCAGCTATAAAAACAGTCATCAGCAAAGAAGAGCTCTCAAGGGCAACCAGCCTTAAATTCCTTACTTATGGCCCGGAAGACTATGATAAACAAGAGGGGGCTGAGAACCGATCTTTGAACTCCTACTTGTACACTAAATTTGTTGCTGTACTCAATGCTGACTTTCAACTTACTGACAGCATCTCTGTACATGGCTTGGACAGCTTTCATTAATCAGTCATCTCCTGTAATTACCTTACTAGGAAGGTAGCACAAGTGGTGCATCTCCTGATCAAGTCCCTTGTTAGACAAGCTTGTTAGACAAGCTTGTTTCCAGCCATATAGTTATTGAGTGAAAGCCAAAAATATGTTTATCTCAAACACTGAACTAAACACAGAAAATATATTGTCCTACATTCATTAACTTTGAGCTGTTTTACAGTTAATCTAATGATTCTTAACATAGACACTGGATCGCAAATTTTATGGGAGAGGACTTGGATTAAATTGAATCAATACTTCTCTCTACATTATGACTTGGAAAAGGAGAAGCAAAGTTGACCTCAGTGAGAATTGGATTTAAAAAATACAGATTTCAAATATGGGCACAAGCCCCTCCTTTGGGTGGGGGACATTGTCAATTATATTGACTCAGTATTTACCTAGTACGTTATTGACTCTGGAAAGATGAAAGGCAAATTTAGACTCAGAATGTAAAAAGCTATAAGTAAATACTGCATGGCATTTTGTCTGATGCTCTAATAATTTTACTGTAGGGTTTTGAACCCCAACTACAAAATCATCAGTTCATGGTTTTAAGTAAGCTATATTCGAGCTGTGTGAGTTTCATGTGAACAACCTATATATCAACCAATCTGCTTGAAGCCAAGGTGTGAACATCTCAAATGTTCTTGGAATTTGTGCCTTTTTCCCTAGTTACACAGTCAGGTACCTAAATCGCAGCAGAGTGCTGTTGGCATTCAAGCAGGACAGATCTCAGCTCTCATCCAGCAAACCAAGAAGTTGTGATGGACACTCATAGCCTTGGTTCTTCACTTTCCAGATCACAAATGGCTGAGCAAATGCATTTAAGTCAATTCCTACATATTATTCTGGTAACTAGTGAGAATTTGATAATTTATGTATGATAATCTTCTCTTAATAAAATCTGTTGTTAAACATTCACAAGTTTGCTTTTGTTGTAATATATACAGTCAGCTTGATCTTACAATAAAGATACAACATCAATCTTTCTCATGACAGTTTGACCCCACAGAAAAGGTGATTCAGCAAAGAAATGCCTACAATAACTACTAACCTCATGACAGTACCATTCATAATTGTTTACATTGACCTCACTTCTTGATTGGTAATCATTTTATTGATCCAGGAAGAAAGAAAAATAAAATCAACTCCATAGGGATTTGAACTCAGAATGTAACTAAATACCACAAGTTATTATATGTAGTGCTCCACTGAAATCTACCACCAATTTCAAATTAAACAATGAAAATGAAACCTGTTTATTGATATCATTTAACTATTTTGTTGTTACTCTGAAACTGTGTCAGCTTCACCAATAACTTTAGTAACACCTGTTGTATATTTTTTGTTGATCTATATTAAAATCACAGTTGTAAAGAAGCTTAGATGTACTCCCTTATCTACGTTTTTGTATGTTGTGGATTAAATAGTTTCATATTTACCAACCAGACTTTAATAATTAACTTTTAATCTGGAAAAATTGTAACTTAATTACAAATAACAGCTGCTTCACAATTAGCACTAGTCACAATTTAACTAGTACCAGTCTTTTAGAATATGAAAGTAATGATTTCTTACAAGACTTTGAATTTGGGAACTACTTCAAAACCGTGTATGTTGTTGGTTTTTAATTTATTGATCACAGAGGGTTGAAAGGTAAAGTGGATTTTGGTAGGCTTTGGACATAGAATGTAAAGAGTTATATCTAAATATATTATTCTGTCCAGTACTCTGCTAATTCTGCCATCTGCTACCTCTATACATTGAAGATATAATAATGAGTATTTTTTTTATTAAAATCACACTAAGAATTTACACACATGGCCTAGTTAAGATATCGGGGGCTTGTACAAACTTCCTAATATAACCTTAACCCTATCAAGGAAAGAGGCTCACCAGCAGTTGATTCTTCTGTATCTAAATATAAAAACGTTTTCTCTGAGAACATGGACTAATCCAAGTGTAAGGAACACTTAAATCTTTTTATTTGAAGTTTACATTGAATTATGCATGGTCCTTGAAATAGTATCAATGGCTCAGATGGCTAGGCTACTTATTTTAAATGGACCAGGACAGGATACTAAGCATAACATAAAATGGACACACCTGAAAAGTAAAAGCCTAGATGGCCAGAAGTAATGTTTTTTTTTTCCTTTTACTTGATGGGCCTGGAAAATGTAATGGTGCTATGGTCTTTTGCAGGCCTTCTGAAACTTGTGAAATTGGTGCTATTGATATTCTTTTTGAACCTTTGTAAGTTAATAACCTGCAGGAAAGATGTGAGCTGAGAGCAAATTCCCAGGGGCCAACATTCTGGAAATGAAGAACTAGAGCAAAGCACTGTTGCCAAAGACTGGTTTGGATGGTGTTGGATACTCAGACTTATTTTGCAATTGGAAAGAAGTGGGTTAACAAATAACACATTTCACTGTAACAATAAAGGTGCATTAAAGAAAATTGTATAAAATATACTGAAATCTACTATTGCATTTATTATAATTGTATCAATATCATTTCATCATTTAACTTTCATCTTCCATGTTGACATAGGTGGGATGGTTTGACAGAATCCAACAAACCAGAAGTCTGCATCAAATTCCAATCTCTGTTTTGGCATGATCTCTATGGCTGGATACCCTTCCTAATGCCAACCACTTTACACTGTGTGCTGGATGCTTTTTTTTTCATGGCAAAAAGTCACCAAGTAATTTGCAAAACAAAGAAGAAAAAAAAACCTTTAGCTGTGTGTAGCAGAGAGGGAGGTTGTTTTATGCCAGGTTTTGAGAGGCAAAAGTATGATATAGAAGCCGGCACAAGCGTCTTGCTATAGGGAAGATATATGGTTACCCTGTATTATATCAGGGTGGGTAGCTGAGTAAAAGACAATGATGGTGGTGACTCAAGATAAAAGAAGGTGAGTATAAGAGAGAATACAAAAGATCAAGAAGCGGGTGGGTGGATAGGTTTATAAGAGTGTGAAAGTAGAGTGACAAATGGTTAGAGATGGATGTAGAAATGAATGTTGTGGGTGGAACAACAGTGAGGGTGTAGCTGATGGAAAGTATCAGTATGGTGAAGAGGTGAAAGAAATAACTCAGAAAGTGGGAGGTAGTAAGTACCAGATAGGAAAGGTAGAGAGCAGCAATATAATAAACTTGATAATAGATCAGAAAATATGATGTACGCAGACAGAGATAAAAGTCAGAGGTATGTAGGGATGACTATAGTGGAAGCCAAAGGTGGAGAGAGGCTGTTGACAGTATTACAAATATTATCCTTTTAATGATTTATGAATTTAAAAACATGAATGAATATATTTTGTAACAAGCAAACAGTCAACATGAACAACTTTCTTTTTCAGTGTATATAAATTTATAAATATGCACTTTGTAATAAACAAAAGTATATCTTCATACAATATCTACACAACTTACAAAAGGCCACATGTAAAGGCTACAAAGATTGCAGTTTCTACACCCAAATTAGTTACACAAGTGTTGCATGTGGGAAAAGAAGGCAGTCAATACAACATGCATAAACTAAATTGGCTCATTTAAAAATCAATTTTTTTTCCCCAAAATTTCAGTGCAACCTGCATTTTTTTCTGTTTTATTCTATACACAGATATAGTACTTTTGTTTTAGGTTATTTAAACATAATTGTTTACAAGCCAACACCAAACCCATTATGAGAAATGAATCATCAAAAAGTTCCTTTGTAGCACTTTTCACTTTCTAACCCTATTTATTTTTAAGCATTCAGTAAATGAAAAGGTTGAACAGATGTTACACATTTAATGAAAGCAATTTCCTGGTAGCAGAGTAAAAACACCTAAATATCTATGGCACAATGCATCAGAAATAGCTTTTTTTACTGTTCTGGTTTCAATCATTGGATTTTGGCCATCCTGGGTTGCTTTTAGTTGATTATATCAACCCAGGTACTTAACCTGGTACTTATTTTATTGATTGTATTTATCAGATTGCTAAGTTTACCTTTAGTATAAAGTGCCATGACTCAATATCTATATACAAGGTATTTTTGTTCAACTCTCCAATTCATGGGTTTCCACATTCTCAGTTCACCAAATTTCATGTTTTTTATTAGGGTGATTTCAGAAATGTTTGGCTGCTATTTCTAGTTGATCAGTGTATCATGTAAACCTTCACATAAATGGCTTGATGTGTACTGTGTGCAGGCTTCAGTTTGTTAAATTGATGACAGGGTGGGAGTGTGTAGAGTTATGTTCTGGGTAATAATGCTTGGATAAGGATGATGATAAAATTACATATAGACAAGCCAAATTGATATGAATACAGTCTAAATACCTTCACACTTTCAATTCAAAACCTGCTGTGATTGACATTTGACTTTATTTTATTGTATTAGTTGTGTACTTGAGATGATCTTATTAATACTCATTCCCACACTTGTGCTTATGTAAGAAATTGGTGTTACATTTAATGAGAAGATTGAGAATATAATTGACCTAAGAATAATTTTTGTTTATTTGCAAGCAGCTTTTAATCTCTTGATTAAACAAAAGGAACATTTATTTAAGATAATTATCATTGGTGATTTTAAGTGTCATGTGTGGAGGTACCTGAATGGATCTTTTTGGGGGGTGTTTGAATGCCATAACCAGAGAAAGAATTAAGACATTCAAAGATTTTGATAATTTTCTGAGTATGCTTAACTGTATGTTTTACATTAGATCAATCAATTTGTAATTTCTGTCAGAATGGAGCAACAAAGCATATCCTAATTGGATATAGATTTTAACCAGACTCATTATGGCAGCATTTGAACTTACTTGAAGCTTGATGAAGTGATGAGATTTCTTGTGAGAGATTTCATATTACTGCTGTTCCATAGATTCCCAAAACTATCATTTGTTAAAGAAGTAGGCTGCTTCAAACACATGTTGAATGCAGCGAGAATGAATATGAAGATAAGAGAGAAAGAAGCAACAGGAATCAAGTCTGCCCCAACCTATTCTATTGTGGGTAGAGATGAAGAACCATTGAAGAATCTGCTAGATAAATCTAACCTCTCACTAAGAATAATGTGACCTGAATATACAGAGACAGTTCTTGTTCTGTAACAGCTACACTAACAAACAAGGCTTGTGACATAAGTTACTGCTTCATAATAGCAGGTAGCAATAATAGCAGCAGTTGTTTAACCAGCAACCATTCATTTTGGTTGTAACCAATGTTCTTTGCTCCTTCAACCACAGGCCGATGAAGGAGTATCTTAGTGGTTGCTAAACCTGCAAGAAATAACAAGCAAATCTTTCTAAAATCACTCCTAAAGGGAGGGAACATTAGAAAATGTAGTTTTAAATATACAAAAAGAAGGAATGATCATGGTTGGATTGCCTTCCATCTTAGGTTCACTCAGCCCTGACTAACCTGGGGCTGGACTTTTGTAACTGTCAACGTAGCAGTATGTAACATCCTATTTGATGTAAAGGTCTAACTAGTTAATATTCCTTAATCCTTTCATTACCATATTTCTCTCAAAGTACAGTGCTTTTGTTTCAGTTAATTCTGAAAATAAATTTGTTATTATAAGCTGGTTTTTAGATCACTTTAAAACAGAAAGTTTATATCATAGAACCAGGAGTAGCCTCAGGCAAGTTGGTATCAAAAAAGTTAATTTCTTCTACAACAACCTTTCTTACTTAGGCTATTTGTTTTCTGCATAACTGCATCCACTTCAAATATGCATATTCTCATTTTGTAATCTATCATACTGGTTGTTTGGATGGTATACTGCCTACTACTCTGAAAAGTTTCTTCTCTAACCACAAATCTAGTCTGTTGGTTTGGGGAATGACTACCTGATTCTTTCTGAGATTTCTTTTAGCTTGTTCAACTCAGGTAAAAATCCATGCTTGTTAAATTAATTTAGCCATTTTAATCTTCCCACAGTGTACCTTTTATAACTGATGTACTGTTAGATTTTTATGATCCTGTCATAGCATAGGCTTGTGCATACTTCTCCTACTGAGGGTTTTCTTGTTACTATTGTTGTTCTTAGTTTAAGCTCAAATCCAAAGTGTACATTCCTCCACAAAGATTAACTTAATGTTCTTGACCATGCACCTGAATCTTAAAATATCAACTTAAGAAATTATTAGTGACTGGCTTTTTAAAGTTCGTGTTCATAATGTGGACTTTTAAACTGAAAGCATACTTGAAGGTTTAGTTCAATGTTAACTCTGATTGATTAGTTATGAGCAGCATCTTGTCTTTTTAGGAGCATCATAGGACTACATTATCTAATGTGTTCATTCCTTATTTAAGATAGTGGGGTATGCTTTGAAGAAAATTTGGGGGTTATATATTGCAGTTTGAATAATTACTCATTGGTTCAAAGTCTTACTTAGTTTTTTATTAGAATGTTGAAGAAGAGTTTGAGCAGTTACCACCCGTTCCTAGGAAATGTAGGATAAGTATTCCTTTCATAACCTTAACTCTTTAGCATTCACATTCTATCAAATGTAATGCTTATTTATTCACATTGTCTTGAATTAATCATGCATTGTCTTGTAGCTATGAGATTTTGATGAAGTAACTGTTAATTTCTAGAATGATATTGTAGGGTTGGTGTGAGAAGCCAGACATGGCCAGTTTGAACATAAAATATGTATAGTATTTTGGCTGGATGTAGCCAGTTTAAATGCTAATGGGTTAAAAATAGCTTTGTCTTCTGATCCTTGAAATTATTGGATGGAACTTGAGGGGTGACTGATCGCTAGTATCTTTGGGTATTTTATGTTGTAGTAGAACTGCAGCATTGATGGGTGATAAGTTAGGAAGGAATTTTACGAGACATACCAAGCTTAATATTCTTAACCAAAACTCTTTCTCATCCAACTATACTGGTATTCATTTAATTCCACACATTAACATACCAGTACTCAATGTAGATATCACCTTGGGAAATATAGAACACTATGTCAATTATTCTTTATTATTCAATGATAGGGAAGAAATGTGCCTCTTGCTTTTGAGTGAGCTGAGTATAGATTCCATTGGTTTGGCAGGCTTTATCATCAGCAGATGATCTGCAAAATTCCACTTCCCAAAGATAGGGTTTTAATTTCCTGTTATTGTAGGAGAGTTCATATAATCACAATAAAATCCTTTTCTTTTTTTAGTAACATGTTTAAAGTATTAAGACCAGTACCTATGATCTCTTTTAGGGCCTCTAACATTGGTAGAAGGAAGGGAGGAAGTTGTCCTCAAACTACAGATAACCCAAATTTTTGTGAAAAGAATCTGAATACCAGGCTGCAGAGTTAAACTGACTGATGGATTAAGTTTGTCTACCTTCCATAAATATGGACACCCTCTCCTATGAGGTTTCTCACAAGTTCTGTCAACTAAATTTGATTCACAAAGTATTGGTTACTCAAGGCCTTGCTAGAAAATGCTTGACTATGGTGCTCTGTGATGGAATTGAACCTACAACTATGTAGTTGCTAAGCAAACTTTTTCATTGCAGACAGTGTTGATTGTAATTCATTTTAAACTCCTGTAACTTAATCTATCTCTTTTTATATTTTTAAAAATTTTGTTTAAACATTAATTTACAGTTTACTTGAGACATAGCAGTGTAGTAAAAGCTATTGTTGTGATGGCTTAATGTGTTCTTTAAAATGTCTGAGTAGGTTATCATATCTTTCATAGTTTCCTAAGTATTGTTAGACGTTGAAGGTATTTATGTAATTCTGTGAATCAGTGTTAAAAACAAATATTTGGGTCATTGGTATAACTACTTGAATTATTTACTGTTTGGGTATTTTGCTGCAAGCATCTCAGTCCTCTTGTTGTTTATATACACTATACACATAAATTTCTTCTTTTCAATTTCTGCTGTTATCAAAAATCTTGTAAATCAAAAATAGAATCAGTTATTTAGTACAGCAAACAATGTAACTAACATGTAAGCCATAGACTATAAATAATATTTCACTCTTTACTGACACGAATATCTGTATTGTTTAGCACCAGGCTAACTCAAACTAAGCAGATATGTGATCAAAAATGCATACCAACCATAACCATTGTTTTTTTCTTTTTTTATCTTTATGTGACACAATGCAATTCGAGCAACCATGTAGTAGCTCTCCCATTGCTTTGTACATTTCTTATGTACGTTAAAGAGATGAATGCTGGATGGAGGAATCCCAATTACTCCAAAATACTATCCACACATTCATTTGAGATTTGTTTTCCTCATTGTTACTCTCGCCTTTCCTTCCATCTTTGAGCTAACACCTAATTGAAATGTTGAGTCAAATTTAAAAACAACACAAAACTAGGATAATAGTTTTAATTATCATATTTTTGTTATAAACCTTTTCCAAAAATTATGTACAATGTAGTTCTGAACTGAAGAGTTTCTCATGTGAAAACCAATTCCAATGACTTAGGTAGATTGGTGAATTTCATCATTTATTGACATTAGCTACATTCCCTGGTAGAATATTTGGGCTGGATATGACTAGTTTAAATGTTAAAAGGTTAAACAACAACAACAACCCTTTTTTATCTTTCTGTAGAGTAACACTATTGTTACTATTACTGTGTTTCCCCGAAAATAAGCCCTACCATGATTTTTCAAGATGTTTTTAATATAAGCCCTACCCTGAAAATAATACCTAGTCAAAAATGCATCAGCTTCGTAGCAAGACCATGTGATATTTGCAAAATAAACCAACTACCATAGCTTGGCTAAAGTCTGTGCTAAGTGTGCATGCATGGAGTTGACTCCCTTGGCTTGACTCTTTGTCCCCCAGGCAAGATGAGTGCAAAAAGAGAGAGTTATTCCGTGGAGTACAAGAAAGGAATTGTGGAGCAGTCACACAAAAATCTAACGGCTTTCTGTAAGGAGAAGATACTGGATCTCTGAATGGTTCGAAAATGGTGAGCAGAGTACGGTAATCTCAGCAGACAGGTGGGTGAGGAAAGTGCTAAGAAGCGCAAGTGGGGATCAGGTCGACAACCATTATTTTCGGAGCTGGAAGATATCACCTCAGGATGGTTTGCTGACAGAAGAACAAAGGCTTTGGTTGTACGTAAGGCTGATATTCAAGAATTTGCTCTTGCAATGGCACCACAATTGGATATACCCGCAAAGATATTTAGTGCATCACCTCATTGGTTGGATAACTTCGTTCGGCGATATGAGCTCTCTTTAAGAAGATCAACAACACTGTGATTCAACGTGCACTTGCTTTCAGATGGCGTCAACTTTTTTAAATACAATTTCTCCAATGTAACTGCTATGGATGAGACTGCAGTATTTATGGGCCAAGGATCTAAAATGACAATTGAATGGGTGCCTCGTCAGTCTATATTACTTCAACAGGTTACAAAAGTGCAAGAGTTACTTGTATTTTAGTCATTCGTCTTGATGGAACAAAAGTCCCATTGTTCATCGGCGGACGTACAAAATGTGGACCGCACTCACTTTCGTTTTTTTTTTTTTTTTTTTTTTATACAGAGTCCCCCATTTTCAAGTACAGAGATTCTGATTCTGCAAAAAAAAAATGGCATTTGAAAATTTTTATTTCCGCCCACCCCCACTCACCCCAAATTCTTCATATTTGCAAAGTATGTAGAAAAATATGGAGATAATCTCTGTATTTTTCTACGTATTTCACAAAAAGAAATTCTGGAAAAAGTGAAAACTGAAGAATTTGGTGGGTGGGGGTGGAATTGAAATTTTGAAATGCTGTTTTTTTTTGTTTTTTTTCTGCAGAATCAGAATCTCTGTATTCGAAAATGGGGGATTCTGTAAAAAAAAACAAAAACAAACAAAGCGGGTGCGGTCCACATTCTTTACGTCCATCTGCTCATCATCACAAAAGGCAAAAAAGAGAAGATAGAACGAATTTTGGGCATTTGTGTCCTTGAAATGGAAAAGGCTTGGTGCACACAAGCTGTTTTAAGAAAATGGATTGATTTAACTATGCCACTTGTTTTACGTGGGTCTCAAAGAGGTCTTTTAGTCTGAGATTCAGCCAGTACTCATTGCGCAAAAGATATGAAAACTTTCCTTTCTGAAAGAAGAATTGACTACATAATGATTCCTGCAGGAATGACTTCATATTTACAAACTTTAGATCTTGTAATAAACAAGCCCTTCAAGGATTATTTTTGGATGGTAGTGAATGAATATATCAATTTTGTCAAACCCAACCTCCAAGAAGTCATGAACTGGGTGAAGAATTCATGGAATAAAATTACCGACCATTGCATTACCAGTGCACAATGAGCAGAGTACTTGGACAAAAACTGTTCATTTAAGGTAAGTTATATTGTCAAACATGAAGATTGGAGTCCATGATTCTACCAAAAATGGATTTGCAAAAAATTCAGTCTAAAGTTTGGGGTTTGATGAATTATGATGATGTTCCAGAAGAGGACAAAATGTTTTTACTTGACTAAAAACAATAAGCAAATAAATAAACTTTTGATAATGTAAAACATGGGTTTCCTTTTACACGAGGATTTTCTTGGATTTTTTCTGCAAAAAAAATAATACATCCCGCCAAAATAAGCCATAGTGCGTTTTTGGGATGCAAAATTAATGTAAGACCAGGTCTTATTTTCAGGGAAACACGGTATTTTATGGTCCCTATCAGGAGTATTTATGATAAATAAGCTAGTTGACTCCTGTAACACATGGTTCAGTTTTAAATAAATAGACCATATCAGGATCTAAAGCATGTATTGTACAGTGGCTCATGAATAATCCATTAATTAGAGCCAAACATTAATTAGTTTTGTATTTATGAGTGTTTCACCTATGTTGGTATGTTTAAAGAGAAGAGCTGTTTTGCCGACATTGTAATGTAAAGTCTGTAGAAGAGAATTATTTTTCATTTTCTGAACACCAGATTTTAATTGTTTAATTCCTGTGTTAGTTAAAGGACATACTGAAAAGTGCATATCTCTCTCTTTAAGTAATATCATATCTAATTTAATTTATTCAGCCATTGTATTACAAAGTGATTCCATAACATAAATTATAATAACTATAACTGCCCTGGAGTTATCATTAATGTGATATCTCGGTTTAATTTTTTTTTAATTTTCATTTGGCCACCTTGAGATAATGACATACTGTTTTCATTTTCAATTCCCTTTCAGTTTTGCAAATAAATTATATTGTTAACATTAATGTTTGAATAATTACAATATTTAAATTGAAGTCAACTTTTTAAACAGAAATAATAATTTCAAGCAAATGAAGGAATTATTATTGAATTATAGCAAGAATATTTTTTTGCCAATGCTCAATCAAGAACACCAAGCTCATATGTTTAATTTACAATGAATGAAAATAGCATCATAAAATGGAATAGCAAATCCATAAAATAAATTGACAATTAGTGGTTTGTGATATTGAAGGACGGAAGAAACGCCATCAAAAGTGAAAACTAATAAACTATTGACAAAAAGGTTTCTGTAAAGGTAAAAACAGTGTTATACTCCATGATCACATTTTGTTTCATAAATACCAAAAGTATTTTATTGTGCAAGATTATTCTAGTAACCAAAGTAGTCTATGTTATATCTCCTATTACCTTCAGAGAACTGTGCTTCATGTGCAAAAATTAATTGAAGAAAATGATATATCATTTAAACAACTATCAGCAGAGGTAATAAAAGATGGTTGCATATTAAAATTTTAAGCAATTTGTCTTGATACACATTTAATATTTTGTCTATGTATACTTTGTTTCTTTTCTTTTATTCATTTAGTATTCTATCTTGTTTATGTCTATATCTGTCTACTGTGTCTCTGCTGTTTGTCTCTCTCAGAAAACACAAAAACATCTGATCTTTAAATCAATTCATTTTTTTATGTATGTTACAGCAATACATTTCAATAACTACTGCACAATTTGTGCCTCAACTGCACCACCTCATCAGAGGAATTAAGAGATTGCTACTCCTAAATTTTTTCGATGGGGAATGGATTTACATATTATGTTACTGTACTGTAAGTTGAAGTGGCAGCTAACATTTCAACCATCTTTTTTCACCTCTGATGAATAATAAATCTCAAAATATTGGTAAACTTTTTTTATTGGTTTGGTCTTTGCCTTTGTAGGCTCTCAATAAGCACCTTTTATTTCTTATCTGAAAACAGTTGAACCATAGATTATGGTTGAATAGCTAATACCACAATGAAGCTCCAACTATTAAGATCATTTGTCCCACTTATGGCAGTGAAGCAGTCTCTTTGTAATTGCTTGACTTGTTTGACGGAGCAGTCAAATATTTCTCAACACATATTCTACTATTGCTTTATGAAAAAAAAAGGACATATTGAATAATATAGCCCTAACTACCCCTGAAAAGATAGAATGATCCTAAATGGAATGCCATTGATCATACATCTGCTCAGTCAGGGTTCACATGGGGTAACACAATAATACTACCAAGTTGTCTTAACAAAAAATCCAAATATATATAAAAACACTGAGGGAGGAGTAAATGTAAAATAGTTGCAATGAATTTCATTTTATTTTTCAAACAATTCTTCATTTATTTATTCTTGCTTTTATTTCCAGCATGAGTACTCAAGTGAAAAATCTATAAATGAAATTTGGAAACCTTTTATGAGCTTGGTTTGAGTGAATATTGTTGCTGACAGCCATATACCATCATACCAATATGACAGAAGAGAATAATAAGAAGAAGTTTTTTGTACTCAATATTATCATTAGATTATGGTGCATCATAACAGTCGTAGGTAAATGCTTTTCTTTTTCTGTTTTTAACGTAATTAATCATTGGTCTCTTTGTTAATTCTATTATAGAGTTTAATGTAATATTAATTGGCTGGGTACTTCTCTCATCCCTATTTCAATATCCATAAACTTTGGTCATCCAAGATCTGAACTACTGTAACCTACTAACATCACAAATGAGCTGACAAAGGAGTTTCTTAGCAGTTTCTTGTCCTGCTAAAAATAGTTGTTAAATCTACCTTAAATAGCACTACTGCCTTAAAATAGGCAGGACACATTGTATATTGTAGTTCAAAATGTCTGAAAACAACACAGAATGGTCATAGTTGGAATACTTTTGATCATAAGTTTGCTATTTCTGGGCTGGCCTAGAGTTAAAACACTGCAAACATATCTTATTCTGCCTCTAACCAACATACCAAAGAGCATTGAATTCTCTCTCACTACCAAACTCAGCCTTTACCCAGACATCACTGCCTCTGCATCTATTAGATTGTTTGGACATGGCTTAACTCTTTAGCATTCAGATTTGTCTGTCAAATGTAATACATATTCATTGACATTGATTTGAATTTATCATGCATTATCTTGTAGCTTTGAAGTTTCAATGATGTGATTGTTTAAGTTCTGAATGACATTGTTAGGTATAGGTAATAGGCCAGATTTGGCTAGTTTGAACACAAAACAGGTAGAAAATTTGGGGACAGATATGGCTGGTTTAATCAAGGCAATACACCACTTCTACCTAGTGCACCCTTACTAAAATACTCTTGTAACCTTGCAATCATCTATCTGTGAATCAACTCAGAAGAGAGACAGCTTCTATAGCCACTGAGATGCAAACTTATCCTAATGACCAGTACATAGCGGAGAGTACCTTAAATCTACTGAGGTACCATCTGCATTTGTAGATTTCTATTTACATTTTTTCACCAAAACCCTAAGTATGATGTTAAATCTGCTGGCCAATTCTTCCACCTTTATGAAAACACCTAAAGATTTTTGATCAACTTGGACCTCAGCTATCTTAGATAAAAATCACACAAAATTCTTCTCCATGCCACTCTAGGCTAGGCTTTACACTCTAACTTTAATCTGAAGTGTGATGTCTGGATGTATGTGAAATTCATTCTTCTCTCACTTTTGCTTAGTCCCACTTTTATCTTATCAGCAATGACTTTCATTTACCTTCGAAGACAGCTATCTCATTTCATGTCATTTTACTCTGAAATTATCATCCACTGTGACTTGAGTGTATACAGCTCTTTCTGGCTGTAACATTCCTTCTATATTGGTGCAGAGGCTGAACTGTTAGCCATTCTAAACTGTCTGCACCATTTTGTCAACAATTTATCTGTATCCCCAATACACAAAATACTCTCAATCTCTTGCTCATTTCTAATTCCAGTTTTTGCATTGATTAGATTATTTGTTAACACTTCACACATCCTGCTACCTTGCCCTCTCTCCTGAATTATTTGACACCTCAATATACCCATATGGTTGTATTACTAATTTTATCCCCAGCAGCCAATATGTTTCTCTTCTGCTGTTTCCAACACTGCCTTTTCTGTATATAAACAACCATCTTGCTGTCACTTTTGACAATGCACACTCTTATGCAGATGTTAATACTCTTCACTTAACATCCTGCATTAAGGTACACAGGTTATATCCACACACAACCTAAACCCCTCTAGCCAGATATACACTGACTCCATGCACACTAAATCTTGAAAACATCCTTCTCTGGTGACACATCACCTCATCTAACAACTCAGAAGACTGAACTACAACACATCCCCATCTCTCTCTAATCATGAGCAAAAAACACATTTAAAACCCTAAAAATCACAATGTTTGAACCTCAATTTTTTTTATGATCTGTTATAACATAGCTAAAACTAAATCCTAAAGACTAGGATTCCTGTTTAGATTCAGGAAATACTTTATGGAATTTTTAAGTGATTTAACACTAAATTTTAGTATTTTATTACCTTACAATTTATTTGTTTATAAAACAAATTACCACTTAGGACCTCAGTATCTGAATGATCAGACATATGTATAATGAACTTATTGTATCCAGTGCTCAGCTGCACTACAACTCATCAGAAAAAGTAACCAAAACTGTATGAAGAGTACATTATTCAATGCACTAGGCTTACAAAGAATAAGTCTTGGGGTCGATTTCTTTGACTAAAGGCAGTGCTCCAGCATGGCTGCAGTTAAATGACTGAAACGAGTAAAAGAAACAATAATAAGACAAAGAAAATTCTTTAACCTATGAATGATTAAAGATGTGTTAAAGAATTTTCTTCATCTTATTATTTGGATTATTTACTCTCCACCAAACCCACTTCATGATGTGATTGTTGTGAAACTTGGATTTTCTGCACCTGAGGAATGCCAGCATTGGCCAGGAACTGAACCTAGTATTTGGGTCAAGAGCTTCTCTGGAAATATCCTAACTTTACACCCTTAGATATTTATATATGTGAATATATTTATGTATGTATATAGTATATTCTATTTGTCTTATAGTAAATTATACACATCCACTCATTTTCTTTATATAGTCCTTTGGGTGTTCAGCATCAAATTGCTAAAAAGTGATGAGACAAGGGCATATGCTATCTCATGGTATCTACTGTAAGTATAAATTTCATACAATTTTTTTAACCATATTTTGTATATCAGAAAAATCAACTTCTATAATCTTAAAATTAATTGATGGAATTTATTTCCTTCTGTAATTTCTGACTAGGAAAATAAAACATATTTGAAATATGATTTCAAAGTACTTTTCTATATATCTGAGGTGAGGAATTATGTACATTATTTACAATGGACAGATAGGTGTCCTCACCTTGTTTGTTATCATGTTTTGGCTGATGTACTCTTCAGCCTTCATCAGGTGTTCTGGTGGAATTTCGAACCCAACCCTTCATTTGACTAATGGGGTACACTGTTCTCATTCCTAAGGTATGTTGCTGATGTTATTTTTCAAGTCCTTGCCTGAGATTGAACTTAGAATCCGAGGGTTAGTAGCCCATGCTCTTATCCACTATATGCCTGTGGGCAATTATAGTGAATTTTAGGGCTTATAAACCAAGTATTTTATCTTTTCTTAATACTGGTTCCCATATTACATTCATATCTTAGGAGGTTATTGTGTCCTAACATATGTGCAGCTTCTTTTAATTTTCATATTTTCCAGTGGTGTTCTCTCTCGATTATTTTAACTTCAACCACAGCGGGATATGTTCTAACCTTTCATCTTCTGACACAAGTTCCTTATCCTGCAAGTTACTTGGTGACCCTGCCAGTGCAGGCGCCATGTAAAAAGCATCCAGTCCACACTGTAAAGTGGTTGGCATTTGGAAGGGCATCCAGCTGTAGAAATCATGCCAAAACTAACTTTGCCTGTGCTAGTGCTATGTAAAATGCACTGAGTCCACTCTGCCGAGTGGTTGGTGTTGAGAAGGACATCCAGCCATAAAAACTCTGCCAAAACAGACACAATAGCCTGGGGTAGTCTTCTACCTGGCCAGCTCCTGTCAACTGTCCTACCCATGCATGCATGGAAGATGACATTAAACAATGATGCTCTGTGTTAATAACCCTTGCCTGTTTTTCAGGTGAGGTTTTTTATTTGTATCTCACAGGTCTTCAAAAGCACAGGGCAGTTAGTCATAATGCAAACAAGAAAATGTCAACATTAATACTGCTTCACTTGAACAGGCATTGGTCAACAAATGGTGATAGTAGATAACAGAAGACTTACCCAAGGTCTTATGTAATAGGAATGGATATGAAACCACATAGTTGCAAACAAAACTTTGTGGTCAGTCCACATAACTTCATAAGGAGAATAGGGCCCGTTTCTCTAGTGTATTTATTCCTCCCTGGACAGGACGCTGGTTCATCACAGGATTGATAATTTTTTACTGGCTGAGTGGACAGGAGCAGCATGAAATGAAGTGTTTTGCTCAAGAACACAATGCATCACCCTGTTCAGAATCAAAATCACAATCTTATGATCGCAAGTCCAACACCCTAACCACTAAGCCATGACTATATAAAAATATCTTTTGTATGACCGTTGCCAGTACCGCCTGACTGGCCTTGTAGGGTTTTCGAGCGAGATCGTTGCCAGTGCCCCTGGACTGGCTCTTGTGCGGGTGGCACATAAAAGACACCATTTCGAGCGTGGCCGTTTTCGTGCGGGTGACACGTAAAAGCACCCACTACACTCTCTGAGTGGTTGGCGTTAGGAAGGGCATCCAGCTGTAGAAACTATGCCAAATTAGATTGGAGCCTGGTGTAGCTATCCGGTTGCACCAGTCCTCAGTCAAATCGTCCAACCCATGCTAGCATGGAAAGCGGACGTTAAACGAACGAACGATATGGGTTTGCAAACTTGTTTTTGAATTTATATATCCTGTCCTTTCATTTGTAAATGTTTTATTATAGGTCTGCAACTGTAATTGTAACCCTCTTAGAATGCATTTGGATTATGAACAAAATGCCTTGGTTTCAGTAAGTATTTTATTTGTGAATTCTTTTAAAACAAAATTTAGTTCCTGAAAATAAATTACATTAGTTTGAACATTTTCTTCTATCACTTGGTCCATGGAAAATGAAGTACCCACACAGCTTTTATGAGTCTTCAAAGGCTGCCTGTAAGGTTTTGCAGAAGTTTGCAATTCTGGGAGAAGGATAGATAAAGTGAAACATTTGGTAAAAGGGTTTGCAAGAGGTAATATACCTTCAGCATTTTAGGTCTGATTTAGAGGAGCATAATAGTAGAGAAGACAGAACACAGCATATTGGTGGACCAGATTTTAGTGAAGTGGACAAGAGCTTACAATATACTGATGGTAATTAGTTAGTCTGGAGGTTAGATTACTTGTTTCTGTTAATTTTCAATATGAACTAAATTAAAGGCTTTTATTAAAATATATGACTTAATATATTGGTTATATATTTTGTTGTTAACCATATCGAATCTTAATATTATTCATGTTATGGAATTCTTAAAATTTGAACATTTCAGTATGACCAAATTGGTGTTAAAAGGTTAGTTATGTTTTACTTGAATAAATTTTTGTTTCCTGTCTTCAGAGAGAATGGTTGCTGCTACTGTGTCTGTTGGAAAGTAGTAACATTTGTGAGTAAATGGAAAAAAGGAATTTTTTACATAGTAATGTCTTTACCGACTTTCTGGATCTCTAAACACACTACTGATGGTCAAATTGGAGGTAAGTATTAATGGATTACTTAAATGTAAGAGTAAACTGTTCCAAATATATGATAAATCAACTTAGGAAGCATTGGGTAATTATGTTAATTTTTTTCATAACAGAGCACTATATTTCATACACTCTTTAACATGGACCTAAAGAATTTTTCTAGATAACTTATACATTTATTATACAGTATCTACCACACTTATTCAAAAACTCGAGATATAATCTTGGTTCTTTCCTAGCATCAGTTCATATAATACTTCCAAGTATATCACAGCATCCTACATTTTCTGTTGTGTACCTATTTGACTGAATCTTCTAACACTCATCTACATTTTTCTATTAATCTGACTGTATAAAACTTGAACACTATACAGATTATCTCTTCTTATTTTATCCTCCATAAAAAAGCTGAAACTATACTTTAAAGCTAAGTACATGATAAACGTCAAGAAAATTTATGTAAATGATGACTTCTGCATTAATTTTTTCTTACATTCCATTTTTTAAAAAATATTAAAGTTTAATGGTTCTGTCACTGGACAACAAAGACAGACTATAAGATATACATGTGTAAGAAGATTTAGTTTTTAAAGCCCCGGGATAACCCTGATCCTGCAGACATAAATATATTCTGGCAATGGCCAGCATATCTTTCCCTTCTTAACTCTTTTGTTCCCATATTTCTGTTAAAAACACATTGCTGTTGTTTCAATTAATTTTTAAAATAATGAAAAACGTAGTAAAATAACTTTGTTATTATTAATCAGGTGTTTGGGAAATAAATTAACATGAAATGTTGATATTCTGTTTAAATTCAAATCACTTTAACCCTTTCGTTACTGTATTTTTGTGATGCTCTGCGTTTCTTTCAATTACTTTAAATAAACAAAGAATTTAGTAAAATAACTTAACTTAGTTACCATTCAGCTAGTGTTAGGAACATAAATTGCGACTAAGGTTTGGTGGAAGATTTTAATTCAAAACTTATGAAAACAAAGACATTTGTACTCAGAGCCAGAGCCGGATTGGTAACAAAAGGGTTAAAACAAGAAGTTTGTATCTAAGGTGGGTTAGTATCAAAAGGGTTGAGAGAAAAGTGTGATTTGAAGATTTATTGGGTTAAAATCTTGTAAACACTAGATTCCTGATGCTAATAACTACAACTTTGATCTACTTCCAATTAGATTTAAGAGCTTTATAATCCCTTAATATAAAAATGAAATGAAAGACGGTAAAATCAGTTAAACTAGACTTAACCTATACCAGACAATAGAAGAACCCTACACAACTAGGGCTGCAAATGGGGATATCACTGATATGCTGAAGAAAGTAAAACTACAGAAAAAAAGAAACAGTGTATAAACTATACAAATATTACAATAACAACTAAAATTTATCTAAATGTTATCAGTTGCTCTACTGGAAATTATCATAGTCTTGACATTTGTTTGTACATATATCATCATTGTTTCGTTTAACGTCCGCCTTCCATGCTAGCATGGGTTGGACGATTTGACTGAGGACTGGCGAACCAGATGGCTACACCAGGCTCCAATATGATTTGGCAGAGTTTCTACAGCTGGATGTCCTTCCTAACGCCAACCACTCCAACAATGTAGTAGGTGCTTTTATGTTAAAAAAAAAAATTACTATTTCAAAATCCAATCTTCTTCCAGAAAGACTCCAAAGGTTGCATATTCCCCACCCCTAATGTAGACGGTCCCTTATTAATTTAAGCACTGGAGAAGCAAGCACCTATTGGCTTAGAAAAGCATATGGACTAAAACAAGTGGTCATTGTTGTCAAATATTAATTCAAGTTCACAAAATCAGACATTAAATTTCTAAAGTTGTAATTTATCATTTACAAATTCAAAGTTTATATGTAATCATTATTATAACCTTAACTGTGATGGTTAAAACAAATTAAAGCAGATGTCAATGATGACATTGAAATTTCTATTGTTGCGTCAGTGGTTAATACAGTAAACTTTGTTCTGATTTTCAGGTTCAGTGCTCCTAGTTGCAGGAATACTACTAATTTTTAGAAGCATATTTTCATTATTCTTTCGCGAAGACTCAGAAGAGCGTAAATACTTTTTAAAAACCAATCCTGTCCACGTTAAAATGGTATCACATGAAGTCTCTACACAAACTGAAGACTCAGCATTTTCAGCTTATGATGTTGAAAGCCAGAATAAATGAGAGTAAATATGTGTAAAATGTTTCGTGAAGTTTGTTTTCAAAAGTTGTACAAATAAAAAAAATAAATTTTTTAATTTAAACTTCTTCAAATCTGTATTTAAATTATTAAACTTTTATCGCTGTTAAGATATTAATTACAAGAGTATTCTTATTTATTTGTAAATATAGCATATTCATAATGTATCAGAGAACAACAAAAATAGAGAAAGGCTGATGCAATATCTTTGTATTCAGGTAAATAGGGTGGAATTTAAGATCAATTGACAACCATTGAGGGTAAAAAAAAAAATATTGGAAACCCTTAGGTCAATCATGCTACCATTTTTGTACTAGAAAGAGACAGTCCCTTTATGAATATATAATTTTTCTTATTCTTTATAACCTGATGTAGTTCATGTTCTTGAACAGCTGTAGGAAAAACTGGCAGATGGAAGTTCCTGAGGACTGATGCTCTGGGAAAGAAGGACTGGTGCAAAGAAGCTATTGTGTAGTGGAAGGTCAACCCTGATGGAGCAGGTACTTGGCTCGATGATAAGATGCAATCCACTCATCCAGCTTTTCAATGACACTGTCTCCACCCAGCTGAGGACTCCTACTGTATACTCTGACATGGAATGGTAGACTTCAGAAGTGTAAGGTTACAGTTTGCATTCTCTCCACTATTCAGGTGATTTCTGTACACTGGTAGATTCTAGTGGTATCACTGGAGGCAGGCAAAATGGATTTGGTCAGAGCATAACAATTGCTGTCTCTACATATTGCTGGGGGTGTACATTCTTAGTATTGGTTGGAGCCAGTAAGAATATTTCTGTGAGTATATGTACTTCCTTCTGCTTCCCTGGATTGAGAGAGAGTTTTTTCAGGATATTGTAATAGTGTCCTGGAATGTTATGTTTGGAGAGTTTTTTTTCATGTAATGTAAGGGTTGAAGCTTACTGCAGTAAAAACTGTTCCTGTGAGCTTTAATTTTATTTCATTGTCGTGTAGCTGGTCTGTGTCCGTGTTATGAGAGAGATAATGTATTGCTTTTGTGTTTATTGTAAAGAGATTGGAAACCCAAGCAGGACTGGTATTAATCCATGATAGATCTAATATATTTTGTACACTTTTGTTGTTTCTGTTGACTAAATGCGGTATCTGTGATTACTCTATATTTCTGCATTGTTTTGATTTCTATGTGTATAATAGTGAATGTTGTACATGAATTATAATATTTTTGTCTTGTGATTGTTGGTTGTATCTGACGTTCTCTGATTGGTACTGATAAAGAAAATAGACAGTGGGACTGGCAGCAAGCATTCCAGGTGATTTAAATGGTTAAATGTATAGGATAAACACTATGTAATATTCCAGAAAAGACAGGATTGTCATGGCTCAAATGCTGGTCAAATGTAGGCAAGTGACACATAACCAAGCGGCTCAGAGGAAGCAGAAACCATTGTAACAGTGTTAGGAGACAACATGTCAGCCACAGGGAGTGGTATGTGGTCCATAATGTTCATATGTTGCAGGGGCACCATACAAGATAATACTACAGTAAATAACATCCATATGCATTTTCATGAAGAAAAAAAAAAAGGTTCCATTTTAAGTACTCTCAGACTCTAACAGTAAAAGTTTACTTTCTGTTATCTCTAAAGATGCAAGGACAGTGGTTTGACTGAAGCTATCCCTGTCAGTCTACAAATCTTTTTGGTTTTACTGATATTTCCAATTCATTGCAACAGGGAGGGGAAAATGTTAACATCAATAATAATAGGTTTTCGAACGTATATACAAAGATCTACCTTAAGTATTTGGAGTTAATATTTTCAAATAGGAAAAGAAAAACCACAAATTCCTTTATGTTGGTGTGTGTATGTGTACAAATACATACATATATACATACACACACACATACATACATATATATATATATATATATTCACATGGATAATAATTTTTTGTTTATTTCTTGAAACATTATTAATAAAATATACTGAATTTGATGGTCAACCATTTTAAATGACAGTAGAATTGTATATTTATATTTTTAAAACTCTGATTCATAAATGCATATAAAAAAATAAACCACCAGTCATTTAAAAAGAACAAGAATATTAAAAATAACAATTAGATTTTAACATTAGATGTTGGAAAAAGAAAAAAACGTAGTCCCATGACATAATTAGCAGTGATGATAGCAAATAATCAGTTCAATATAAGAACATTTTTAAACGTCAGTAAACATTTATATAGCTCCATTTTTTTCCACATGGATGGATGTTGTTGAGCCCCACATCAGCTTTCTTTAAGCAAACCTACAGTCAATGGCATTCCAACTGTGACCACCCATTTTGTTTTCTGGATATAGCAAAAATAAGACTATATTATCCAATGTGTCCTCATTTTTTTCTTTGTAAGATAGTAGGCTGTAATTTAAGGGAGATTTGGCTATTTCTTACAGTTTGAGTGACCATATAGAGGCTTTCTTATTGTTGTAACTAAAACAGATTACTCTTTGGGAGAGTTCATATTGGCAATGTAAAAAAAAAAAAAAAACTAAATTTGAATTTTTATGAGTTGAGCAAATCAAACCATAAAGTGTCACAATGTTTACATGTTGGGTGATGAGTAAAATAGCATTACATAACAAGAGCCAATATAGTTGAATTTTCCTTAAATGCATTTACAGAGTTCTCATACACAAATTAGAAAAGCAAACTTTTCAGGAAAGCACACCATCCCACTGAATTAGATACTGGACTTGGCCCTGCTGAATAAAACGGCGTGCCAACACATGAAATGTTTCTTTTTTGGCAAATTTATTCACTACACTGATATAATCACTGACTGAAGAGGACATCTGCTTGAGGTTGTTCTTTGAAAGGCTATCATCATTGGCTGTGTAGACTGAGTTACCTCGGTTTCGTGAGGAAGCTGGTGGAGATGGTTTACATTTTAAGCTGTTCATTTTTCTTCTTCCTTTTTGTTTCAATGGTTGTTTCTGTTGACTAAATGCTTCTAGTTCTTTGGTTAATTCTTCAATCTTTTCTTGGTCAAAATCACTTTGGTAAAAGTTCAAAATTTTTTCTTTCAATTTTAGTCTTTCTTTTTCCATCTTTTGCTCTAAATCAGTTCTAAAAGGGTGATTAATTCCATCAAAATTGGAAAGTGGTGGTATAATAGTATCCAATGTGCAACGTTTTATATTATTTCTTCTGCGATAGCTTTCTTTATTTCCATTCACAACAGTCTGAAGAAGAAAATAAAACTATTAAATGTTATGAACTCAAGAACAGAATTTTAACATGGATTAAAATGAATCATTATGAAAAATTCCAATTAAAGTCTGCAGTAGAAAGAGGAAAGGGGTTAGTTATAAGTAATGAGAAACTGGTAAGCAAAAATTTACTGAAAACAATTTCAGTCATAGATCTTGGTTATTTTCCTTCACTATTTATGTACATTGCCTACATTAACCTTGATTTGTATGACATACATGAACAACTGAGGAAGATACTTATGACCTCCTGAAATTGCTGGCCTTGTGCTGAAATTTGAAACCAATATAATACAATGTTAAAAACTGTTTTGAACCATAAATGCTAGATTATCTTTTGCATGTATTTAAGATAATGAAAAATTAGTTATATTTGTTTTTTTTGGGGGGGTAACTCTCAATCCTGAACTCGAACTGGTTGATGTAATAGTTGTATACTGTGTATAGACAAGTGGTTAATATACTAGTTTCTAACATTTGCTCTTTATAAATGGTGTTATGTTCCTATAGGCCAGAAAACATGACTTGTTAACTTAGGAGTTTTTCATAGCTATATTTATTTGTGACTGTATAGGTGCTCATTATCTTATGAATAACGGATTAAAAAATTTTTTTTTTAATGAGTCATAATCAGGTCATTAAAAATAGTAATGATGTTAATGGTATGCATTCAACATTAAAAATATAACTTGTCTATCAATGAAGAGTTCATATATTGCACTATGAAAGAACAACATAAAAATTTGCCAATAAATTTCTGTTTTTAATAAAAGCCCATCCCCACAAGCATTATTAAAATACTCTAAAACTGAAGCTTTCAATAATTAGCAATAATTTGAATCAATGATTGTAAGGGCTGTGCGTAACAGCACCGACTTACATCATAATATTGGGCTATTCAGATGATTAAACATATTTTGGTATTGAGGGCCCATGGTCTAGTGGTTAGGGTGTTGCACTCATGATCACAAGATCATGGTTTCAATTCTCAGACTGGGTGGTGCATTATGTTCTTGAGCAAAACACTTCATCTCATGTTGCCCTTCAATCATTTCAACACCTAATGGTGTGGTACACCATGCACCTACCTGTTCAGGCAATGTTGATTTGATGGAGAGAGTAAGCTGTACAGCACATATATTTGATCGTTATAATCAAATCATTTGTGCAGGCTGTTCAGCAAGAAATTGCTGAACCATCTTTCTTGGACAAGGGACTACCATCATATATTTTAAAATACTGTCAAAGAACGGGATAGCCCTTATTTAAATTTTATATAAACCTTCAATTTTTAACTTAAATAGCCTCCAAAACTATATTCTAAATAATAAAAGAACTATTTCCTGGTACATACCTTTTTTCTCTTGAGAAGTAACTCATCTAAATCTGAACTAGTCTTTCTTTTTAACTGGAGAGGTGAGTGACTATATACAAATAGAAAAAAGTTTTGAACATACAAAGTGAACATTTTGCTTAAAACAATATTAAAAAATAGTACAAATAAATGCAGTTATGTATCAAAGAACCAGAAGCAATCTCAGGCATAGAAATTAGTGGATAAAAACAAAGTTAATATTTATATATAAAGATGAGAATGTGTGTCTGTGTGAATCCCTAAAACTTGAGTACACAACCAATTTCATTTAAATTTTACACATGCCTTACTTAGGGTCCATGTAGTGTCATAGGCCAAAAACATTTTAAACTTCTGGCCTAGTGCGAACCCAGAGCAATATCATATCTCCTCCACTATTTCAGTATTACGTGTCAAAAGTGAAACAATAACATCTCTCTATTGTAATGTCAGATAGTTTCACTTTAATACTGAAACTATATTATCTCACATAGATACAGGCATACATACATACATACATACATACACACACACACACACATATATATATATATATATATATATATAGATATGTATATATAGATACATGTATATGTATAGCTGTAAATGTATAGATGTATATATATAGATGTACATGTAATAAGTACACATATACATATATATATACACATATATAATGCATACATATATACACCCATACACACACATATACATAGGTGCAGGTGTGGCTGTATGGTAAGAAACTTGGTTCCAAAGCACACGGTCCTGGGTTCAGTCCCACTGTGTAGTGACCTGGCATGTGTCTTCTGCTATAGCCTCAGACCAACCAAAGCCTTGTGAGTGGATTTTGTAGACAGAAACTGAAAGAAACCAACCGTATATATATATATATATATATATATATATATATATATATATATATATATTTTGTGTGTGTGTAAGTGTATGTGTGTGATTTTGTCTCTGTGTTTCTCCTTCATCACTGCTGTTCGGTTATTTACATCCCCATAACTTAACACCCACAATTTAGTCATTTTATCTAAGCAAAGACGAATACAGTTGTACTCTTGGAAGATGTAGGGTCACTCGAGCATAAAAGATGAGCATTATTTGTAATTCAATTGTACAACAGTATAAGAGTTTGCTTTGAGATATACTTAGATTGTGATTTCTGCTATGTGGTGCATAAATTGTCAAGTAAATGAGAGGCATCTTTGCCTCCACTGATTCAGTTGCAAAGTGTTCAGTAAAGTTATTTGGTTACAGACCTCCTTTGAGTCTTTTTATTATCACTGGGTCACACAGTCCCCTGATGGTAACGTTGATTTCAAAGCCTTCCCAGATGAGTGACTGGTCATTCAAAGACATTTATAGGTTGTAAATTTATTCTGTCGTTACCTATTGGTATAGTGGTCATTTGCAAACTCCAGAGGTGACACTTTCATTTCTCCTCAGCTCTCACGTCACACAGTTATTAATGTTTATTTGAGTTGGGTCACGCCTTTCCAATTGCTATAGATCCGTAATTCACTTGTGTGGTGAGGAATCCTACATTGGGGAGTAGTAACGACTAGAGTAGCTAACAGCTTATTGTGATCATTTGACTTTTGGTTTCCTGTAGCTTTGCTCTCTTTTACAAACCCAGTGAGCATACATATATTTCCTATTTCAAAGAAATTTGAACAATACATACATATAAGACCCAAGTTAAAAAGATTCTCAACAATTCAACTTCTCTGGTTGACATTAAGACACCCACCCTCAATAGGGGCCTTAACTCCCACATTTTAGAGCTCCATTTATCAGGAGCAAAATCCTTTTAACAGGTTCCATAAGACTGGAATTTTGGAATCTGCGCATAAAGATCAGTAGTATGGGATACATGTGTCATGATTAGAATTTTTTTTAAGGTGTGTAAAGAGGGAAAGAACCCTCGTCTGCAATTTTGATGAAATTCGAATCATGGGTATTCCAGTTCATTAGAGAAAATATAACAGAAAAGTCTAATTCTTCAATTGCATGTAACACGGGCAACGCTGGGTATCTCTGCTAGTAATGCATAAAATAAAATACTGGCTGTTTGCATAATTTTATCTAGTTTATTTACTGTTACACATCGTTTTCTTTACTTTTTCCTTAACCCTTTTATTACCATATTTCTGTTGAAATAAGCAGCCTTTGCTTCAATTTTGAAAATAGTGAATTTATTAATATAACTTATTCATTATTAGGCTTATATTTGGGAACAAACTGTCATGCAATATTGATGAAAAGTTTAAATTTAGGTCATTTTAAAACAGGAAATTTCTATTATAGAAATAAGAGCAGTAAATATTTCTATTTATATGATAAAAACAAAGATCAAATGGATTATATCAGTTTGTTTTTCAGTTCTATTAAACTGAATACCTTCCATGTTTACACAATAAAATAAAAATATACAAATTGGAATCAGGGAATATTTTAGGACACTTTAGCAATATTAGAAATACTCATTTGATTAAGTTACACAGCAAATGAAACTGAGGATACAATATCAAGAAATTGGTGAGTAAATGTTTAAATAAATATTAAAACAATTTCCATTAAAATTTCTTGAGTCAGACATTAACCACTTAAACCCTGATCCTTAACACAATGTCATGCATTTCCAGTAGTAAGTATCAAATAAGTGTATGTGCAACTTGGACAGAATAAAGACCACAATGTATTTCTGTCAATCTGCTTGATCGATTCTTTACAGATATACATGTATGATGAACTTGTATACTATTTCTGATTCACAAGTTATTGGTCAAGTTGATTCTAATGTGACACTTGCCTTATGTGCCATGTAATGAAATCAAACTCAGAACCATGGAGGGGCAAACTAAACTTCCAAACCACACTGTCATGCTTACATTAACAAAAATTGTCACTGCCTCTCAATAAGATAACTTGTACAAGAAAAATGATTGCTGAATGGCTTATCCTTTCCTTATAAAATATTTTATTATTTTTTCTTCTTTGGTAGACAGAAACTGAAAAAAGACTCAGCATGGCTATAATTCAATGAAAGATATGTGTTAGGTGTGTCTCCTTGATTTGACATTGCATAATAGTTGTAAATGAGAGTCATTGTTATACAAGCAGTGTCCATTTATTTCCAATATTCTGCACAAACATGCCTGGCAAGAAGGAGATATTTCCTTGCTAGAGAACAGATGAGGGTTGGCAACATGAAGGACATCCTGCCATAAAAAACCTGTCTCAATAAACTCCATCCAACCAAGGCATTGAGGTTTACATGCTCAGTTGCCATGAAAACATCTACATTGACCAATAAAAGTACTTTTTGCAGTTATTAGTGACTTTTAGTATGTTATTTTAGTCATTAAAAAACAAATTTGGATGGTCATATTTTAAAAAAATGACACCAACTAACTCCAAAGACGAGTAAGAAGGTACTCTGTACAAGGTAATTGGAAATACTGAAAGAAAATGTCAATGAATTTATACGACATAGAAATGAATATTTTAGATGTCAGTATTAGAAATACAATAAAACATTAGCAAAGTTTATCAGTGAATGAATTTACCAGATGTCAGCTGGAAGTTCACTACTCTTCATCACAGCCCTTGAAGCTCTCTCAAAACTGTTCAGGCCAGTGGACCTAAGAGAGCTGTTATAAACAGGTGATTTATCTATCCTTATAGAGTCTGTAGAAGAACTGACGATGGAATTTTGAGACTTGGATGCATTCCTGAAGGTAAGTATGAAAAAAAAAAAAATGTTCATGAGCTTTCTTAAGTCACATATAAAAAAAGAGGCTGCCATTACATAATAATGAAGAAGACAAATAAAATTTCAATAGTGCTCAATCAATACAATTGGTGTTCTTAAAGACAGTGTTATTAACATCACCATCATTTTACATGTTTCCTGTACTAGCCCGAATGAGATAGGCCTCATAGTACATTTTTCTTAATGCACTGTTCTACAAAGAGAAACTACAATTCACACATACTGTATATAAATCACATAATGAACACTGATATATATGCATTTCAATGAATGTATTTACATATCTTGCTCTTTTGCTGGACTACATAAACAACTGTTTAGTATCACTATCTATAATAATCATCTTACCACTTGGATTGGGCAGGGTCTATTGGCAACACATGGAAAAAATGTAGAGATATAATTACAATGTATTTGTTGTCTTCTGTGTAACCACATTTTATTTTGTATAAAATGGTAGGAAGAAATTCAGTTGTAATCTGTTAAGTGACTTATTTTAGAAGCAACAAAATTGCCTGCAAGCTAGTCTGTGAAGAAGCTAAGACTGTCAAAACAGGGCTAATTTTAATGGGAGTTGGGAACCATTTGTAGCAAGCTTGGTGATCCTATAGATGCTAGCATGAATCACTAACATGAAAAGGTAAAGTGATATTTGTGATGTGTGAATGATAAGAACTCACACTCACATATTTGATTTTACAGTTTATTTAAATGATTATTGACACACCCACTTGTTAACCAGAGAATCAGTAGTGTTAGCAATTACTCCAGCTATTATGCTCATGTAGTGACAGGAAAAGTCACTGCTTACATTGTTATCAAAAACACAGGTATGCTGTCACAAAAACTGCTTTCTTTTCAATAAAAATTGTTTGGTGGTAGTGTTTTCTGGAACATAGATTTGAACATTTCTGTAATACTGGACTCATCCAGACAGTAGACTATTCTATGTGCAGAATATAAAGGAAAGAGTCAAGTTGCTTTTTCATTTCTACATAGATTAATCCATTGATCACATGTTTATCTGCTGCTTTTATGAGGTCACTACAGCTGTCAGAAATAGCAGCCAAAACAGCCTCTTTTTTAACACTTTGTTATCTTAAAAATGAACAGATTTCTTGGAAAATGTAACCTGCATCTCTCTCTCTCTCTGTATATATATAATATATATATATATATATTTATAGACAGTATAATCACAACTAGAATGCCTTTGATCATACATTTGCTCAATTAGGATTGACTTGGAATAAAACAACTGTTTATATTCAAAGTTACTGTTCTCTCAAAGACAGTTGCCTTTGCTGCAGCCTGAGGAGCCTACATATCTTTCTATTTCTTCCTTTTTCTTATGCCCTTGTTTTTGCAGCCCCTCCCTTCAGTAACCACAATATGTCGACCGGATACATTTTATTGCACCACCAGGATGGGAGGTAGATGCAGTGTAATTTAATAAACAATCAGACCAAGGATGAAATGTTTTATGAACTACTTCCAGTAAGCAGGAACAAAGAACCTTACTTAAAGAAAAAAGTTATTTTAATATCAAATATAGAATGTGACTCAGTTTAAACAAATAACATACATTAAATACTTTAAAAAATGTGGAAATATGTTTTTAAAACTCACATTTTTGTTTTTCGCCTTTTCATTTGTAGATTGTTCATCACATCATCAGTAATTTGGCCATTAATTGGAAAATCAATAGCTGGTGGAGTTGGAGGTAGACGTAGACGTAGTGCCCACAAACTTCGGCTTTTCTTTATTTCACGGCCACATTGAAATCTTTATAAAATAACCGATTTTGTGCATGAGAAAATCTAATGTTAACCTGGTTGCTGAGAACTACATAACACATAATCCTCAGAAATTTCTTCTAAAATAATATTTCAAACATTAAAAATTTTCTGTAACTAAATTCATGTTTAAAAAGATATGAATCAAATGTCTGTTTTGGTAAAAAGTTCTCAAAAATTAATAAACAAAAAAGGATTAACTTTTTATGATATAAAGAGTCATTAGAATGATTATTTTTCTGTTTTACACAAAATTTTTCCTGTCTGGATAGGTGACAGTACTTTGTTAGAGTAAATGCTTTTAATACTGGATATCCTTTTAGCTACTAATCAATCAACAACCAAGTAGGGTTGGAAGTGCTTGTAGAGATATGTAACCTTGCCCAAAGCAACAACACAATGGCTGCCATATGTGGCCACTAGTCCAGAACAATAATCTTAATGATTGCAACTCATCAAATTAAATACTTTATAAATTGAAAAAAAAAAAAAAAAAAAAGAGAACAGAGAAAAGAATGGGTAGAATGTATGTTACAAAATTGATAATTTCTCAAATCAGAGACTGGCCAAAGTTAAGATTATTGAAATTGCAAAATTATGAAAAACAATTTTTAAAATTTCATACCATGTTTATCATAAAGAGGAAACAAAAATTTGATTAACCTTTTCTTATGACTCCTTAAAGTTTCCAGCATTTTTTCTTTCTCTTCACTTCGTAGATGTGTTCCCAGCTAACACAGAAAGAAAATGTGTTTAGTTTACACATATACGGAATAACACGTGTATATACATCATCATTTAGTGTCTGCTTTCCATGCTAAGCTGGAAAGCTGTACCAGGTTGCAATCTGATTTGGCATGGTTTCTACAGCTGGATGCTCTTCCTAGTGCCATTATAACAATTTCCTTTCAATTAAATGTTTCCCCAAATTTGCAATAAACATTTGATGTACTATAGTGTAGAAAAGCTGATCAAGACATATACAAACTGGGAAGCAATTTTGAAGAATTAACTATGTTTTTATCAGTAATGTTGTGACTCAACTCAAAGCAAACAGTACAATAACACCAAATACAAAAAAAAAGAAGCCATCGACTTATTATCACTATCATCAATATACATCTGGTTTTCCATGCCAGTATGGTCTGAACACATTTTCTGACTAGATGCTTATCCTTATAGTCACCTCTATGACATGGAGGGACACTAGTCTTCTCTCAAGTACTGAAACATAAACCTGTGACTATCGTAATTGTGAATCAGTCTCAAAGTGTAGAGGAAAAGATTACATATTTGAGAAGTACAATTCCCGATAACCAACAGCCTAGACACAGTGGTGGATTGCTTCATACAACCAGCTGTGGTTGCTTTTGGAAAGCGCAATGATTGACTGTAGAAACTGTGGCATAAAACTGTCAGCAAAATGCAGCTCACTGATCAGTAGTACTATACTGTGTAGTATCTACAGAGATCTACATACTGCATTGTTAGCATATAAAAAAGTTGATGAGCTGTCAGTTGCATAACTATTATCTTATAAAGAACATCTGTTGAGATCAAATCTCCAACCAGGAGATTTTGTATTGAGAAAATATGCCTTGCGTAGAGTCTATCCTGCTGGAATCACAGGTGGGAAATATTTATCTGTGAGGAGGACCCCAGGGTTGTGTTCTGTTGAAAGTTGAAATGTAGAAGCTATTGACAAAGACACTTGAAACGAAATTCTGTTATAAGATTCTATCAAGTGACCTCTAAATGAAATGGGTTGCCTGATTATAACTGCATGAGAGAAGATAGCAAATGACAGCAAACAATGGCTGAAGACAATAAAAGAGTAAATGTTAGTCACACTAGATGAAACAAAGCAAAGGGAGAAAAAGCTACAGCTAGATTCACACTACACCAGGTCTACCAACAGTACTTTTCAATAATAGCTGCAGGTGGGGTTGCACAAACATTTTTTATCTACAATCCCATGAAAGCATAGGTGAGAAAGTTTCTTCAAGTTTTGAGAGAGAGAAAAGAAAAACAAAAATTCCCTCCTGCTACCATGTCATACACATGAATGACAATCAAGAACACACACATGTACATACTGGCATGGCTATGTGACTCAGAAGTTCATTTTGCATCTGTATGGTTTTGAATTTGATCCCACTGTGGTACTTTGGGCCAACGTCTTTTACTATAGTATTAGGCTGACTAATATTTATGAATGAAATTCAATAGATGGAAACTATATGACTGCCTGTTGCATAGATATACATATGTGCCTGTCTCCATATGTTTTCACTTTGACACAGTTTTCACAGTAGTGGTGTTTGCTATCTCACAGCACAATTGTTCAACATACTAAAACTATTGGTATAATATAAGATACCTGGAAATAAAGACTCACACACACACATATGTAAACATGATAAAACCATAACCTTTTCAAATCACACTCTAATATCATAAAAAGAAAGGACACATTAGATTATGTAATTTTAGAATTACCATGTTTCACATAAAAAAAAAAAATCAATAAAAATGACTAGATGGCCACAGCTGGAACACTTTCCATCATAAGTCTGTTTAATAAGAGTTTACCATAGGATATCACTATCCACTATATAAAACTGAACAATTTAAGAAAAAGTCTTTCATACCGAGTCCAGTTGCAGGTTCTGCCAATTCATATAGACCCAAGGCATTATTACTTTATCTAAATCATAGTATTTTTTCTGGTGAACAATATACAAATTGAACAAGGCCAACTGAGCAACATCAATCCTACAATTGAAAAGGAAAAGAAATAATAGAATTTGCACAAACAAAATAATGAATAATAACATATTGTTTAAAATTTCTACAAGTTCATCTTAAGATATTTAAAAAAAAAATCTTATCCTTTCTAATCTCTAATATCATCATCATTTAATATCCACTTTCCATGCTGGTATGAGTTGGTCTAGGCTTACAGCACCTAGTTTTCTCAAGTGTTCACTCATCTAAGTACTAACTAGACTTGACATTGCTCAACTGCAGTGATCAGACAAGAGCCAGTGCTTTCAGTGTGATATTGCGTGTGGTAAAAAAAGAGAGACATTAAAAATAAATGACTTAATGTACTTTCATTATTTGTTAGTATTAAATATTTTCTTTTAAAATTATTTTACATCACAGTTCCATGATAAACTCAGATTGGATGGTCAGAAAATTCAAACATTTGGATGAAATTACGAGTAGCTAATACTTCTTCAGTTAACATTCACTGAAGTGGGTTCCAACCAGGAACTTAATATCAAGTCATTATTTAGGAATAGAAGAAATATCATCCCAACTTGGTAGTTATGCAAATATATAAGTCTTACACTGTAAGCCTTGTCAAACATAGTTTATTATTATTATTATTAAAGCTTTTTAAAAATCACACAATATTTTCTTAGGTATTATTAATTAATCAGATTTTCTCCTTAATACATTAAGCATGACGACACTAACTTGACTTATTTATGCATGAACTGAACAAGACTGTTGTTCATTTTGTTAGATAAAGGAAAGTATAATATACTTTAATAAAAACAGCGTGGTATGGGAGCATCACTTGATTTATCTTGAATGCAGTGATCTACATGATCCCATTCTGAAGAATTATAAAGTAGCTTACTAGCTAATAATATAGTCTTTAAACATTCAGTTAATATTTGCATTAAAAAGACAAAAAAAAACTCACTATTAAATATGCAATGATTTTAAGTATTTCAAATGTAATACTTGTAAATAGTTTAAATCAGTGCTTCTCAAACTATCTGCAGTTTTTTTTTTTTACCAATGTGCCAGGGACCAGTAATATTTCTTGTAATATTAATTTACACAGTATATATAATGAGTATAATAAAAGTTGAAAATTGTTTTTTTTATCTTATATTTATTTTGTAAACAAATAATACAATATTACATATGCATTTTATAATGTTTCCTTTTTTTCAGGAAACTCGCGGACCACTTAAATGAATCACAGGAAAACAAAGTGAAAGAAAACTATATTGTTTAATTTTAATACAAACCTTAAATTAAGAAATGTTAAAATTAAACATAATTTACCTCACCGGGCCATTTACTAACCATTTTAATGGAATACGTTTCAGATATTCTGGTCCAGAATTGCAGAAGGAGCACACAAACATATAGAATCTATCACCATACAACAAAGGCTGATCGAGACACTGGATACAAGCTAGAAACAAATCATAAGAAATTAATAATGCTTTAACAGTTCCTTTAAAGTTTTAAATACTGCATAAAATTTATTAGACACAATAAACAACTGAAAGTGGGAAATTATTTTCAACTTAATTCTGAGATTCAATTATTAGTTTTAATTATTTAAAAGGAATTACTGGAGGTACAAATTTTGAAATTTGGTTTAGAATTTTATAATAGAATACAGTAATATGCCTATGAATAGAAATACAACAAAATTAGGACAAAGCATAAAATGCTACGGCTTAAAAAATATTTTCAATGGTTGTACTTTAAAAGTGAACCTAATTTTGGTAGTGAAATCAGGACGAAGCAGGAGTGAAGTCAAGTTGAAGTAGTAAAGATTTATTAGAATTCATTAGCACAGGATGTTATGTGGAGTGAGTAAAAAAACATGAATAATAAAAGAACTTCTGGATAATTTATATTAAAAGTTGACCATAATGAATTGCAGACTAGCAAAAAAAAAAAAAAAAAAAAAAAAATTTATGTAGTCATTCTTCAAAATCAACATTGAAAAGACTAATTCTCCTCAACTGAAGTTGAACTAATCATCTGTGCCATTGTATTTGCTTAATTGACCTTGCAAAACAATTAAACATAATTTAAAGTTTTGTGCGACCATATAGAAGTTCCCTCAATTTACTTTTGTTGAAGATCATGAAGATGATGAATTAATAAGTGGAAGTCTAAATTTTAATTTACTCAATCCACTACAAACTAAAATAAAATTATTTAAAAAACTTCAAAACCTATTTGCCTAAAATTCTTTAGCAATAAACAGACTATAATTGAAATGCATTCTATATCTTAAGACTTACCTTCATGAAACCACATTCGGCAGCGACAACACTGAAGCATCTTAATATACCAACTACAATTACAGAAGTGAAGAAAATTCAGAAACAACAAGATAATACTAAACATGTTTTGGCACTAATGTTTTACAAAACACTTAAGAAGTTAAATAGCTAATCTTCTTCAGATTCATTTCAAACCAAAAACAGTGTTTCTATTAGTGTATGGCAAGTGAATGGGTGATGAAAGTTGACTTGAGAAAGAAGCAGTTGAAATTTCCATCACTTTTAGCTCAGTCCTCATTGAGACTAGACATCATTTTAGTCTCTGAAGCAACAGGACAGCTCATCTTGTTATATTAACTGTACTCTGGATAGAGGATGCACAAAGAGGAATGAGAGCCAAGTACCCAGGATGGGTAGTCAATGATATGCAGGTTGTTTCTTGAGTTAAGGCCTATGAAACTCTGGGCACTACAGGAATGAGTAGAAGGTGAACTATCAAGAATAACACGGAGGTTGCTGAGAAAGTAACCTCTACACACCCACACTCTTCTGTCCCAGTCACTTCTACTCACTTCATACTCTGAGGGCTCACCCCAACATTTCATCACCACTACTTTTATCTTTTACCAGCTCCACCTGATCACTTTCTCTTCTAAAATGTGAGCAGCTATGTAGCTCCTCTATAACAAGAAACCTGTTCTACTCTGGCTCCTTTTCTCATACTTTAACCCCTCTTAGCATTAAGTCAATACTTTAGGGTTCATAGTCTTGCAAGCTGCATGGTGACTTCCCTTAACATGGTGGCATGAAAAAAAGCACTGCTGGCATCAGGAAGAGCATGGTGCAGACCTTGGATCCATTGAATCTTGTCAAACTGTCCAACTCATGCCAGCATAGAATACAGATGTTAAATGATGATGGTGATTATGCTCTGTAAAGTGTAAGGTTGAGAGACGCCTTGAGTATTGTTGAGGACATTGCACTTTCCTGGTGCTGATGCTATTGTAAAATGGTTGACATTAGGAACCACTTTACAGTGGTCAAAATAGGAAGGACATCCAACCATAGAAACAAAACCAAAATGAATCTCACAAGCAAAATAGCCCTCCAAATTGTTGAGGTGAGCATCATCCCCCGAATGAGCTGACTCCAACTATGTTAACCTGTTCCATCCATGTCAGCATGGAAAGTGATGATGATGACATATATTCTTTTTTATGTATAGTTATATATGAAAACAATCAAACATTAGTTGAAGGATCACTCAATACATTTAACTAAAGTATCACATTTATTTCATTTCTATAAGGGAAAGTTAACAATGACTGAAGTTTTCGCTAAGTTGCCTTTTTCAGATTGTAAATTTTTTTTTAGTTTCCCAAGCCTTTTATAAATTTTTCAAACAAGATGACCAAAAAATACATTTAAAAAATATCTAATAATTCAGAAGTATCAAAGCAGTAACATATTGTTAACCACTCCCACTAAAAGAGAAATAAAATATTTACAAATTTCACTACCAAAATGAAATGAAAATTACTCACATGCCTGGGCCACCACAATAGCAATAACTCTGCTCAAGATTGGTTTTATGCTGAGCATCCCATGTTAACTCATTCAGCTGAAGGGCAACATAGGAAAAGAAAATGTAATTAGTATGACAGCTAAGTGAAAAACAAAATCTATTGGCAGGTAATAAGCCCAAAAGAAACAATAATCAGAAAATATTGTGAACTTCTGAATGGAAGCACAAACAAATTATAAACATGAAGTCATATAGATTAAGTTAAATGGTACAAATCACAACACATTTTCAACTTCTGGGCAGTAATTTTTGATGCTTTTCAATTTTTAGCATAGTTGTTAGCACAGATTGAATCCTGCCCAGTAACTTTGGAAAGACTCTAAAAACTTGATTTACGATTTTATTGTGAGGAACTGCAAAACCAATTAGCAAAGTTTACAATAGAAACAATTGAAAGATATGGCAGCAGTTTGTTGATTTCTCAAACAAAATGCTGCAAACTTAGGTTGTAGACTTAATCTATCTGCTAACATAACATCACCACCAAATCCTTGCATGCCTTTATCAGAGTTCACTATGTTGCATCTCAGACCAGGCTTATGATCTGAGGACAGCTTCTATATGGTTGTGCTAATCTCAAGTAGCAAACCCACGAATCATGGTTTTTTTTCTCCTTGTCCTTCATCTATCTTGGAGGTCATACATGGGTGCCTACTCTTCCTTTCAGAGTAAACAAGATAAAAAAAATTTTAAAAAAACTGTCACATCACTCCATTAATGCAATATCACAAACCTGTCAGTAGTTGTTGCTGCAGATTGACATAAAAATTAAGCAATGTCTTTTAGATTGTTCCTTTCCATAACTTGCCATGGGGCAGAATCCATGAATCCATTCTATATTGATAATAGCTGGACACTCAACAAGGTTCTAAGCAGAAATGAAAAACTTAACTTGCTCGAAGAACTGACAACTGACAAGAATAACAGTATTAGCTGGTTTACAGATAAATATTTCGGTTTCCTGGGTATTGATTCTCAATATGCTGATCTTTCTGTTAGTAAATTGATTATCTGCCATAAAGTTGTACTTACTTTGTTTTAGCAGCTAACAATGGTTGATTGCTGCCTTGTTAATCTGAGCATGAGATAGAGGGTCTAACTATCTCATACATTTTTAAAATAATAACCTGTGATGTTTTCCTTGCCCCAAATGTCATTGAAAAGCTTTAATTACAAGAAGATTACTAGATAAAATAAATAGGACCTTTCAATTCAATTATGCATATTTTTCTATATTTTAATTATAATTAAAAGAAATGAAAAGAGAACAACTTACATTATAAGGTAGAGATTGTTTCATCATTTGCAGAGCCTGTGCTGAAAGTGAAAAAAGAAAACAAAATGCAATGGAATAATAGAGCCAACTTAAAAATTATATCAGCATTTAATTTTTAATGGAAACAAAGTTATCTATAAAAACACCATAAATGTTTTATTAATTAAAATTAAAGATTTCTATACAAAAAAAAAATGTTTAAATGCATATTTTCACACAGTTTAAAATAAATTCTCATATGGTCAGTTATATAGTAAAGAATAGTAGAAATGTTTATGTAAAAATATTTTCTAGAAAGAAAAAAGTTCCTGTAGGAAAATGGAGAAATGGAACTGACAAGAACATTGACAATAGTTAAAAAACAAAAATGGTAGTACTTTAACTAATATCAAACTTTTAAAATAAAAATTTATCAATCTTTCACCTTATGTATTAGCAGCAAACTAATACAAGCAAGAAACAATTTAAATGTTTCAAATAACAAGAAACATCTTAGAAAATATAAAAAAAACAAAACAAAACAAGAAACAATATCAGATATTTGGAAGGTTTCAGAAGTTTACAAAGCACTCACTCACCGTTAGGTCCACTCTTTAAAGCACCTCCACGCTGAAAAGATTTGGGGGCGAAATTTAAAGTAAGAGTTTATACTGAAGAAAATGTTCTGTGTGGAAGGTACAGAAGAGAGAATTAACTTCTATGTTAACTATTTACAAAATACACCATTCACAAATATCTGAAATCAATACAGCTAACCACCCACTGATAAGTATCTAAAAATTAGGTGAAGCAAATGACAGTTCATCACACTAACACTAAGACGAAGGAATAACTGGTTAATTAACTGTCACCAGTATGTAACAGATCTTTATCAAATAGCAGTTTGGCAAGAAAAGACATTACTATTTGAAGATCACTTAATTTAAAATCATGAAAACCCTTTTTAAGGAAGTGGGGAGAAAGAGATAGAAAGAGAAAGGGTGAGAAAGTGAATTACCATTCGAATCTCTAAAAAGATATTTATCTAATCTGTTAAATTAGGGAAAGGATAATATTAAAAAATAATCTCACCTAGCCTGCTTCATTGACTCTTAGAAATGATATCCTTATGAAAATTTATATAATCTACTAACTAGCAAATTTGGATCAATAAATTTGAGGAATCTCAAATTTAATTTCAAGTGTTTTCTCTACAAGTTAAAAAACACAAACACTAAGAAAAATTGTGATGACAAAATATTTTCTGAACATAATTTAGCAACAGTGTTTAGAAAATGCAGGTATTGTCACAAAGTATATTCTGCAATTGATTGGAATTATCTGTTTAGAAAATGGCCAGCCAAATACATGCCCTTTATGCTGTATTGAATGAGCTGTATGATTTTTTCAGTAACTCTTCTTAAGCTATAAGTGAGAGTATGAGGTGTTGTGATGCAAATATTTTTGCTAAGTACCGAGATGGAAATATTCCTTCTCTAAAACTACTGACAGAAATAAATAAAATCATGGCATGTATCAAAAAGCCTACACATTAGCCACTCTGATATCTTTATAAATTTCAGATATAATCAGTCACACAATCACATTCACACAAATATTTTCAAGACTTAAGAATACGTAATTAGTACACAATGAACCTAAGTAATTATAAAACAGTATTTATAAAAAGTTATAAATATATATGCATACACATTCATACACACATACATACACAGACAAAATATATGTTTATATATGACAGTGTCAAAAACAAATTATATACCAGTGTGTACAGTAATGATATATTAGTTCAGTGCAATTAACTTATTAAATAAGGCACTCACTTTTACTGTTGTAGCAAAGACACACAAACGGCAAAGCCATTCCACTTCAGGATTTAAGACCTGAGTATCAATGGCAGGGTTGTGGCAAAGTTGATGGTACCCTGAAGAGATCGAAAAAGAAACACAGCAATGTTATCCCAACACAAATTGAATATCTGAAGATATTTATTTTGGTTAAAGGGAATTTGCCGGCACTGTTGTTGTGAATGAGCAAGAATAATTAGGAGCAGGTAAGCTTGGAGTTTATTTAAATTGCATTTTATTATTAAAATATTTTCAATTTTGCAGTAGTTTAAATGTATAACAATCCAAGATAATTTCAAAATTAATTAGTTTCATTTTAATTTAAGTAAATAATTTGAATCTTTATCAAAAGAACTGATAATAATCCAAACAGATCAATTGTGTTAGTTTCAATTAATATAATCAAGAAATGACTTGAAAAGAAATTGCTAATTTTCTTTCTTTTTTTATAAAAAAATAATGTTAACAGGCCCTCAGGGTCTGGTAAGATTAATATCCAGTTAGTATTAAGCCTGAACAGCTCCAAGTACACAACTGCAGGTAAAATGTGAACAGGAAGAAAATTCCAAAGAATCACTTTCTAAAGAAGGATTTGGCATAGTGGTTAATGCAGGGTCTGAGAAAACACAAATTAGGTGATGAGAAGAGAAGTTTATGCGTCAAGTAGAGGTGATAAGCAGCTGTTATCTAGCTCTGAGAAGCGGATGCCGGTAAAAAATGTAGCTCACTATACTTCTGGTAGAAGTACAATTGGCTAGATATTGGAAACCTAAATAGGTAACAACTGTGTTGCTTCAGATGTGCAAGTAATACTCTACTGTGGGACTCAGTTGAGCTTTGAAGAGAGCAGGCTCACTAGTTGTTCATGACTGAAATATTTACATGGGTGCAATTTTTGTTATGTTATGAATGGTGTGAGAGCCAAAAGCATGGAGGACCAGTAATTATGGGGCCTGGTATATGTAGTGACTTTGAAGGTTTCAGTTGCATGCTGTCAAAGAGTGACGATGAAGAGGAGGTTTCCTTGGTATATGTAGTGAGACTGTGTCTTTGTACTGTTGAGGTCTTTGTTCATAAAGAATAGATTTGATGTGTGAAGTCTACTGCCTGTAGATAATGTGTCCAAAAGGTTACGGAGGAATGAAGAATGGTATAATCTAGATAGGCATAGTGTTGTTAGAAGTAACAGTAACTTGTTAATACATAAGAAGAGTATAGGCAACATAATCAGCAATCTGACAGGAAGCTTCTGACCCAAGAGTCGTATGAAACTCATAGGTGATCAGTTTAGCAAAAAGAGTTTCATGACAGACATGCTCAAATGTTTTACTTATTTCAAGTGCAAAGATATTGTTGTTTTCACCAAATGTCTCAGAGATAAAGTATCATTATGTACTGACATAAAGGAGCAAATTTCCAACAACATGGCTGTATGGAAATCATACTGGTGGTAGTTGAGGAGGGAGAGATACTTAAAGTCATATAGAAGGTGATTGTTAAAAATTTCCATTACTTGGAAAGGAGTGTGATATATTGGGAGTTGGAAAGGTAAGAAAAATTGCTTTTCTTCCAGAAGTGACACAATAAACATATTTCCAAATATTGGAATAGTTCCTTGTAGAGAGAGACTGGAAAGGACATTGTCAAGGTTGGTGGCCTTGTAGTAGTGAGAATGATGGAATAGAGAAGGAAAGTTTTATGAGAGTTTTGTAGAGCAGGTGCAATGTGAATGCTACATACAAATTGGGCAGCAAATATACAAGTTTTTGCCACAGCAGCATTGTAACAAGTCATCAAAGCTGGCAAGTGGGTAGGATTTAACAAAGTTGGCAGTTTTGGATTTTTCTCTTTCTAGGTATTGTAGACAGTATCTTTAAACTATATTGCTTCAACATAGCTATGTATGAACCATGTGAGGGTCATGATCTTTAATGAGAGATGTGAAGGGACATGATTAAGGGAATAGTTCAAACCACCAGCTTAGCTGTCTTAGATAGGTAAGGTACAAAAACATTTCTTAGCTTAAAAAGCGGCAGAGCTCTGACTAGTTACTTGATTTGACATACTATATGGGCATAAAGTGGAAACATTACATAGTATGTGGATGTGTGGTGGGTAGCCATGATCAGGTAGTCATAGGATTGTCTGATAGGTGTGAAGAAGGTTGTAAAAATGAGAAAGAAAGGAAAGATGTATAGAGTGTCTGTTAGTAATATATAAGGGTTCAGCATGGTAAAAGATCTTTGCATCACAAGCATCAGTGTAAGAGATGTATTAGAGCAAAAGAGAATTGGGAATATTGAAGACAAGGAATGATGACTTCAGAGAGCAGTGAAGTGAAATAGATATATTAAATGTTACATGAGAAATAATTGAACACTTAAAGGTAGCTGGAGGAGTTGGCAGAGTCACTGATGAATTGAGAGGAGGGAATAAGGGAGACTTTGAAGTGAAGAAACTCAAAGTCATCCTACTGCTATCCTGAAGAGAATATGTTATGGGCAGGCACCACCTTTCAAGTGAAATCTGAATATAGTGTGGCCTTTGACAGCAGAGGTGGATTTTAGATAAAGGCGGAGTGTTTTGTCTTGGAAACAAGATGGATCTGTGGTTTGTGTTAGAAGAGGCAATGGGCTGTATTTTGGTTTGACTAGAAAATGGAAAATAGCATTAACCCTGTCTCCTCTTAAATAAAATTAATCACTGAATAATTCTTAAACTTTTACATTTCAATTACCAAATTGTTCTATTGGGACCTTGTACTGACTTATACAGATATCTTGGACAAGTTTACTGCAATTATTTTAAAGTTCTTTTTGCAACTTTTAAATTTTTCTTGTCTGTCATGGAGTAACAAAATTGAGGAATAATTCATCATGCACTGCCTTCAGTGGGGACTGTTTAAGGTTTCAAAACCAAAGCTCTCCTTCTACAAGGACCTCTTTAAATTGCCTTCATAATCTATTCATCTAAACATAACTACTCAAGAGACAAAAGCAAAGTGAAATTCTATTCATTTGCTATATCCTCAAATTAATGTTGTATCTTACTCCTAGTCAAATACTTCCATGTCCTGACAAACTATGTAACCCTAACCCTAACTGAATAAACTTTGCTATGACCGCTATGATTAGTTTCATACACATTCTTGAAGCACTACAACTTAGCATTCATGTACCAATTTTCGACAACATCATCATCTTAAATACACAGTTTACACACCTATTTCACTAACAGGACAATCACTTTTCCATGAATAAATTCTCTTGATTTAGTCAATCAAACTATTTCTGATTTTAGATTTATTTGAAATAAGAATAAAATTCAAATATCTCCATTAATAACAGAGGGTTTAAAACTTAGTATGAAATTTGGAAAGCTTAGCAGAAAGCTAAAAAAACTGACAACACTACAAATGTTTGATGAATTATTTTATAGTTGTAAGTATAATCCTGGATTTAGTATTATCAATACTACTACACAAAGATGCATGGTTTAATGGTTATGGTGTTGGGTTCACAATCATAAGTTATGAATTTGATTCCTAGAACAGACAGTGTATTATGTCCTTGGGCAAGGCACACCATTTCATGTTGTTTCAATCAACTCAGCTGAAAATGAGTACAAGCCAGCTGTTCATACAGGCCTGTCTCCCTCCAGCTGTCACAAGATACAAGCTGCCAAATGATACTCACTTGCACGATAGCTAAACTTTAGCACTATAATTAACATTCAATGATTATCTCTGATCGTGGTTCAATACTTCCATGCTATAACCCATCATAAGGTGTAAATACACTCTCAAGTAGACCACTTCTCCTGTAACACCAGTCACATATTCCAGTTTCAATAATACGACATCTGAATAAAAACAAATCTTCACCTGCCAAAATCATTTCCATCTCTTCTAGTAGTGATGGCCTATGCTTGATCAATTGCTGACTTTATATGACCTTCACTTAAGCCTATTTCACAAACCTACCTTTCAGACTATCATGTAATAGTTACACATGTAAGACACACTGAATAATTTATCTGACTCTTCAGTAATTCCTTTCATTTTTTTCCTATCAAACTCATCATTGCATAAGGTTACCAAATTATTTCTACCCTGCAGTCTATTTTGGTCTAACCCTTTTTAGCATTCAAATTGGCCATATCCAGCCTAAATATTCTACTTTTATGTTCAAATCAGCTAGATGCAGCCTACCATACCTACCCTACAATGTCCTTCTAAAAATAAGCAATCATATCATGAAAATCTCAAAGCTACAAGATAATGCATGGTTAATTCAAAACAATGTGAATAAGCATTACATTTGACAGAATAATCTGAATGCTAAAGAGCTAAAAATGCATATGGACACTTCATCAGGAAAATTTAAGTCTAACCACAAGAACTCCTCCATCAGCAACTACTTTTATGAACAGATTCCTAATACCCAGACTGATACCAAAGAAAATGAAATGAGTGAAATTATATGTAGAAAATAAGAGGGAGCATGGTTGTGAGTGGACAACGGTTGGTGGACAAAATGCGCTTTATTGGTTTCACTAGATTTAAAGATTTAATTACATGAAGTGCATTACAGTCAATTAGTTTTGCCTTCCATTAAAAAGATTAGAATGAATCTATAAAACTGTTAATTCTCAAAAATTCTTACCTAATCCACAATTATCACAGAGAACTATTTCATCTGGAGCATCTGAAGATTCACCTAGACATGAACAACACATTATTTCTCCTTCTTTAGCTCCTAAAATTAATGAACAGAAAGAATAATTTTAACAAGACATTCAGTTTCTTAGATTGGCAAATATTTCAGTAAAAGTTGGATGGTATTAAAAATACAGATATTTGTCTTAATTATTTAGAATAGGCTCCTCCATAACTTGTTCATTTGTATGTATATACACACACATACACTTGAACATGAAATGTTAATTGTACCAATTCTTTTGAATAAGTAGACAAAGGGAAAAAATAAAGCATTTTAGTAAAGCTTATATGACCATGATTTAGTTAAGATTTTTCATTGGCCTTTATGGTGCAATTAGACTTTTTTTTTATAAATGCTCATTTTTTTTCTTCATAGATTTTATTTATTTTCTAAAACAAAATCCATTAATAATAATAATCCTTTCTACTATAGGCATGAGGCCTGAAATTTTGGTGAAGAGGACTAGTTGATTACATCGACCCCAGTGTTTCACTGGTACTCAATTTATTGACCTCTGAAAGGATGAAAAGCAAAGTCGACCTTTGTGGAATTTGAACTCAGAATGTAGCGATGGGTGAAATACCAGTCCTGACTTCATCAATACCACTACTATGAACATTTCAAAATATATCCTCTCATTTGATTGTATTTTCTTTCTGACTCATTTCAAATCTAATCATTATTCACTATTATGTTGAATAACTGAATATTCCTATACCATTAGTATAATTATTTAAATAACTACTATCTTAAACTTTCAATAAACATCAATAAAACTGCCTACTGAAAACAACTCCACTTCATTACTTTCTTTGTTATTAAAGTGAAGAATAGACATGCCATAGATCAAAGATATACCACAGTAACACCCTTAATCAGCTGAATCTGCAATCCAACTTTATAGAAGCTATTTATTTCTGTGATAAGACATTTTCGAAAACCATGTAAGCCACATTTTCTCTCTCATCACTTTGACACCTTGGTCTATAAGGTCATGAGTTCAATTCCTGATAGCATGTTGTGTCCTTAGGCACAGGAGTGGCTGTGTGGTAAGTAGCTTGCTTACCAACCACATGGTTCCGGGTTCATTCCCACTGTGTGGCACCTTAGGCAAGTGTCTCCTACTATAGCCTCGGGCCGACCAAAGCCTTGTCAGTGGATTTGGTAGACAGAAACTGAAAGAAGCCCATCGTATATATGTATGTGTGTCTTGTGTTTGTCCCCGCAACATCGCTTGACAACCGATGGTGGTGTGTTTATGTCCCCGTAACTTAGCGGTTTGGCAAAAGAGACTGATAGAATAAGTACTAGGCTTCCAAAGAATAAGTCCTGGGGTTGATTTGCTCGACTAAAGGCGGTGCTCCAGCATGGCCGCAGTCAAATGACTGAAACAAGTAAAAGAGAATAAAGACACTTTATTTCATGTTGCTCCAATTCATGCAGCTGGCAAAGATGAGTTGTACTGCAATTCAAAGGGCCAGTCTTGTCACATTCTGTGTCACACTGAATCTCCCTGAGAACCATGTTAAGGGTATGCATGTCTTTGGAGTGCTCAGCCATTTGCACATTAATTTCATGAACGGGTTGTTCTGCTGACCGGATCAATGGAACACTCATTGTAACTGATAGAGTGCCACTACAGAGGGAACCATAAGTGAAAATTAGCTATTAACTCCTTAAACTTTGATCATGAGATATTTTAAGATAATTAAAGTCACTACACTCTTGTGCTGAGATATTTCACATAAGTAATATACTTAATGACAGCTCAATGAAATAACTCAATCCACTCTTCCTTTAAAACTTTAGCTATCATGATAATTTATTATATTAATTGATCAAAAATTTTTTTACAATAGTTATTAATAATGTGACATCTGACAAACCAAATGCTACAAAGCTTTAGAAGACAAATTTGCAAGTTTTATCGTTTAGGGTTAGAAAAAAAAAAACATACAAAAACACAACCATAAAACTAATTACATATTTTCACTTTATGAGTTATTCTAACTGAAATCTTATTTACATATTTATAAGCATTACAATGTTAAAAAAAGATAAGTTTATATAATAAATATATACAAAAAGCACTAACCTCTTTGAATATCTTTAAACATAACCAAAAATTCAGAATCATCTTCAAAACGGATAAAACATTTACAAGCTTTGTCATCTACCTGCAAAATAATTAAATTTTAAAGCCTTTCACAGTAAAATAATTGTATTGATTTCATTTGGATAATTTCTGAGGTTAGAAGAAGGAATGATGCTAATCTCAGAATTAGAGACCTGGCCTAAATTACTTACACTAGACTGGAAAGCATCAAAGGTATCTAAGGGACCAGGTGATGGATTAAGTCTATCACCAAAGAACAGGAAGTTTCTGTGACCAACTTCCACATAGTTTTTGCTTACCAAATTACACTCACAGGACTTGTGCCAACCTGAGATCATGGTACAAGACACTTGCCAAGGTGACATGCAATGGTATTAAGTCTGAAACCACACGGCCAGTGCACTGAAATGATACCATCATATCCCTGTTATGTATTGATTATGCAAAGATGAAAGCAAAGTTAACTTGGGAGATGTGAAATAAAAAAATAACATGTTGGAACTAAATACTAGTCAGACATGCCACCATTTCCTCATGTAGTAATATTATGTATTTCTTACACAGGCCTTGTGCCTATGTAAGTTAGCAAACTAGAGTGACCCCATTTGGTACTTATATATTTCATCAATGTTGGAAGAATGAAAGACAAAGTCAATATATATATATATTTTTGTCAAGAGATTGAACAAGAACAGAGTCAGTGTTCTACAACTGTCTTTTCACTTCATAAATCTTATTCCATTTATGTTTACAATAGGTTCAGGCATGGCTGTGTGGATAGAAGGTTACTTCCCAACCATATAGTTCCAGATTCAGTTATACTGTACAGCACCTTGGGCAAGTATCTTCTATTATAGCACTGGGATGACCAAAGGCTTGAGTGAGCTTGGTAGATAGAAACTGAAAACCCATTGTATATATGTTAGTATGCCTGTGTCTTCATGTCTTGACAATGTGACAGCTGGAAAATGAATCTATGAGAGTATGTCTGGTCATGGGGAAATATTACGTTGCTTGGAAACAAGTGAGAATTGGCAACAGGATGGGTATCCAGCCACAGAAAAAAAAATCTACCCTAATAAATCCTGTCCAACACATGCAAGCATGGAAAAGTGGACATTAAAATAATGATGATGATTTAGTAAGATTTGCAAGATGAAATGTCTTAAGTACACTAATGTGTTTGGAATATCCTTGTTCAAATATTAAAGACTAATACAAGAATATTGTTCATAGTCAGTTCATGCCTTATGCTATTGACCCTTTAGTATTTAAACAAGCCATTAGCCCAAATATTTTATTTTATGTTCAAACTGGCCAGATCTGATCTCTCACACCTACCCTACAATGTCATTCTAAAAAATAAATAATTACATCATTGAAATTTTGATACTAAAAGATAATGCATGATCAATTCAAAACAATATGAATAAATAAGCATTATATTTAAAAGAGTAATCTGAATGCTAAAGGGTTAAGGAATTCAAACCACTCATGTAGTGATCCCTGACACTAATGATAACTATAATTAGTGGCCAAATCAAATTCATTCAATTCTTGGCTCCACAATTAATAAACTAAATTTAAATGATACTTTTTAAATTTTAAACAGTTTAATTCTAACAATTTTATAAGCACCCATGCCAGTCCATGTAAAAAGCACCCAGCACACTCTGTAAAGTGGTTGGCATTAGCTGTAGAAAACAAGTTACATCAGGCCGGAACCTGGTACAGCACTCTATCTCTGGTCACCCATGCCAGCATGGAAAATGGACATGTGATGACTGCAATAAAACACTCTTTATTGGAATAAAGAAATCTAGGTGCAAAGAAGCTCACTTCCCAGACATTTGGTACCGGGTTTAATCCCACTACTTGGGCATCTTCTATAACCTTGAGCTAACCAAAGCCAATGAGTGGATTTGGTAGATAGAAACTGAAAGATGCCTATTGTGATAGTCATAAAAGATCTTTTGGAAACAACGTGAGGATTGGCAACAGGAAGGGCAACTATCCATAGAAAATCTGATTCAACAAATTCCATCTGACTCCTGCAAGCACAGAAAAGTAGACATCATGGAGATGATGATTTATCATCAACTGATGTTTAGCTAATTCTCTTTGAAAATAATTAAAACGTCTGATCTGTATAAACATAGTGGTTACACTTTAGAACTATAAGTTCAAATGTAAATCAATACCTTCAATGAAAGTATAGATTAACCAGCTTGAAAACTCTTTATTTTACTTATGATTTTGCACTGTTTATATATATTCTGAATATATATGAATTTTTACCTACTTGCTTTCAGAATTTAGCTTGAACATGGCTCAAAAGGCAGCAGTAATTATCCTGGATGCCCTGCATAATGCTTTACATTCTACTTGCCAACATGTCCCAATGTGTATAGTTTAGTGACAAAAATATAGGATGTATTCAGGATAACATTTCACTTGGTATCAATAAAATACTGAAAGTTCCATTTAGTTTTTTCCAAGGCAAAACATACTAAAATTTTAAATAAAATTTTCTTTTTAAAACAGTTTATACTAAAATTAGGAATGTAATTTGCTAAAGTTACTTTTGAGTAAATGACTGAATGAATAAAAGAAATATAAAACATATCAATTAGCTTTCATTTCTATAATCACAATAAAACAACAGCAATGTGCAGAGGTCAAGTGCTTAAATATTCTATAAAAAAAAAATCAAATAAATATACTTTACAAATTGAAATGTAGAGACAAATTATAATCCATTACATCTTACCATTTGATTAGCATGGAAATCAGACGTCAAATGATGATGATGGTAATGAAAATTGAAACCAATTACAGATGAGTCAGAAATATATCTCTTACAGAAATAGATCAAAATTCTTTAAAATAAAATTTACAATTTATTTTCAATTAATTACAATTTAATTCATAATTAAAATGTTATACCTTTAAAATATTGCCTAAATAGAAAAGACCATCATTCCATCTGGCAAGAACATCCTGACCAACAGAAAACATCAATTTCCTTTTATTGTTAGAATTCTTGTTGTTGTTGCTGTCATCATTTGACTTGAAGTTTACAGGACTGCTGCTGCCACTACTCATACTGCTATTTGTAATGGTATCTGTATCAGATGTGCTTGGAGTAATTACAGCACTAGAGACTGGGGTATTATTATCAATGTTGTTGGTATAGTTGTTGGTAATAGCCTTAAAATGATATTCCATATCCATGTCACCATCGGTATCGTGTATCTTTTTATCCAAACTTGTTTCTCCGTTACACAGTTGCTTAGTAACACTAACTGTTGTTCCATCAGAAGACATGTTAGTTGAAGAAGCAACAGGAGACAGAGAAACATTTAATCCATCACTGTTAGAGTTAAATTCTTCATTAGCTGCATCACTGCAACCATCCAAATAGCAACAACCATTGCTGGCCATGGTGGACAGCAAAAAAAAAATCAGAAAGTACTGAAATAAATAAAAACAATATACAGATATCTTATACACAGATTACGCAAAGATACATTAACAATAAAGAAACAGAAAGCAAACACAGGTCAAAGATTAGCGACCAGTATGCTTATGATTTCTAACTGACACGAGAACATAAGTTTCTTGAGGTGTATACTCAATTGAATCAACTCCAGTGTATTGCTGGTTTGTATATTATGAATTCTGAGGGATGAAAAGCTTAACAGACCACAGCAAATTTTAAATTAGAATCCAAGAAGACATACCAAAACACAGCTATTATTTAGCTTGGCATTTTACAAGTTCTGCCATTCCATATGTAAATATGTGGCAGAATGTGCATCTCGAGTGGGATGGGCTACTCAGCCTGAAAAAAATTCTAAGTGGGCCCCACCTTCAAAATCATGTGGCATTTGCCTTGATATGAAATCACCAGGTAGTGATGCATGTGCCTGGTGTACTCTTATCAGACAGGTAGTTATGATAGTTATGTTGAGCTTCGCATATTTGTTCTCCCGTGTCACTTTGATGGCATGTGCTGCTCTCTCAATAATAAAGCACTATAGATATAAACATTGTCTCCCATGTTTCATAGTATATTCATAAAACTGTAGCAATAAAACTTTCTCATTCTTCTTACGTTACGATACAATATCCATACTCCTGCATAAGTAAACTCAAAAATATTTATAAATACCAAAAATACTTTCAAAATGATTTTGTATTAAACAAAGAACTGCAACACATAGCTTTAATATTTGTGCCACCAAGTAGATTTACCTATAAAATTGCAGGTGTAAATATTAGTTCCTCTTTAAACAGTATTCAAAGATAGACTAAATGATTTTGTTTTCTTCAAAAGTAATGAGAATTATAAATTCAATTCATAGCAACTAATATTTGACTGGTTTAATTTATATTCTCTGTTGGTTAATAAATCTGTATTACTGACAAGCTAGGGCAGCCATAAAAAATAATATGTGATATGTGGCATCAACAGACATTAAGAAAGTAATAGACAGAAAAAGATGAAAGCCACTGAAAAAAACAGCTGAAAAGAATTATATATTCTTATCAAATTAGAAAAAAATGCATGATAATGTTTAACAATGGTTTTATTTACATTCTCAGTTGGTCAAGCAGAGACAAACTAGAGTGACCATTAAAAATAGTACACATATGAGGCTTTGATTTTGACATGAAAAATACACACAGAAACAGTAAACAAATAATTTGAAAATGAACACTGCATTATGTGTGAAGACTGGATTGTAGAACAAACAGATCTCATTAGATATCTAGTGTTTATATATTAACACACATGTTTATGCATATATGTGTAGAGTGATTCTGTTTAGTGTGGAGAAGTATACATAATGGTTAAAAAAGTTCAATGTCATTGGTAGAAATGGTTATGAAAAGGCTAGGAAATCTGAGGTTGGTAAAAGATGGTCTGGTGAGTTCAGGGAAATTACTGTGAGAACTTAACAGCAACTCTGCCAGTTAAAGATATGATTAAGACGATCACTGTTCTGCACGGTGGTATTTGGTTTGATGATAAAAGCTTTACGTGAATTGAGAATTTCACAGCTAGTCTCTAATATGTTGCTGCTAACTTATTTGTGATATCCACTACCAGAAATAACTGTGATTACTGTTATCATTACTGGAGTACAGCAACTCTAGATTGTGGGTATTAGTCCACTACTCTTGGTTAGGTTAACCACAGGTAACAATAACAGCTGGCAAGCTCCTCTGCAATAGCCTCGACCAGCATCACTTGTTAATGCAACATCAGTCTAACTTATTGAGTGGCTTCAAAGGTGTTGATGTTGGCACAACTGCTGATAAAGTAAGTGTACAAGATGATTGGTTCAAAGGGTGATGATGAAAGTACATTGCTTGACACCTGTGCTTCTGGGTGGATGAACAGACTGGTGCAGCAGTAAAAAAAAAAAGTGGAATGATAGCACTGACGCCAGCTGGTCTGAAGTTATATTATTCAGCCCTCTATGAAATCAAACAGCCAGTCTGTGAATTTACAGTCATGCCATTGGAACGCCAGGATAGAACGTACCCTAGACTATTTAAGTAAAAGTTATATCTCTTACAAATCATAATATAAGAGCTAGTAAGAATTATTTCGCAGACTTAAGATTAAAACAGGTGTGAAGCAGATTTTTATTTCGTTATTTTGTTTCTTTCATTGTAACATCATACAACTCAAGATTATACACAAAGTGGGTTGCATGCTTCTGAAGCGAATAACTATCTTCCATATATATATATATATATATATATATATATATATATATACATACATACACACGAGAGAGAGAGAGAGAGAGAGAGAGAGAGAGAGAGAGAGAGAGAGAGAGAGAGAGAGAGAGAGAGAGAAATGTATTTCAAAACTATTAGTAAATAAATGCATAATTCAAGGCCCGGAATTCAGTATTTTTTAGTTAAATTGTGTCCCTTGTTCATATTGTCATAATTATTTTACAGAATGATTTTCAAATATACGTATTAATTCATGTTCAGTTTCACTTCAAGCAACTGTTTTGGAAGCCCCATGTACAGTAAATACGCAGTTTGGAGGAAAAAAAAAACATGTATCATGCACGTTTTTATAGTCGTTCCACTTAAATGTAAAAAACAAAAAACTACCAATTTAACTTAAAGCGTTTTCAAAGGATTATAACTAGAAACATCCGAGTTTTTTTCAACAGTTATTTCTCACTGCGTTATTTCATATGTAAATAATAAATTATCAAGAGACACTATTAAAAACGAAGTCAATTTATCTAAAGCTCATCACTGCATGATTTAGCTAAGGAGGAATTGAAATCAGCATTGCAAACAGCCATAACTACATCATAAATACTAGTATTACTCCTCAGTACTTTTTCAGTTGTCATTCTACAAAAGTATATTGAAGTACTTCTCACATTAATAAAGGAGTTGCTTCTACACACAAACTTCTTCGACAGGAATCTAAAAATGCCATCTAACTGTCTGGCATATATTTGCCAACAACCATTAAAAATGTGCAGTTCTTTTGCAACTAAAATAGCCTTTGCCCATCCGATGTAGCTAGTTTTCTGCAGTCTTGATGTACCTATCTCTGCTCCTTTCACCATATTATTTCTCACTTTCCAGGTTTTGCACTAAACATGTCACCCAATACTTTTGTTATAACTGCTCCTCTCAATCAAACTACAGACACTGAGGAAGTACAAAGCTTCAAACTAAGCATCAACATTCATCAATCTCAATAATCTCTGAGGACCCTTTAATGTCATAAGCGTGACTCCTCACCTGATCATCTAACACTGTAACAAATAATAATTTCTAAACTACTTCTCAGCAAATAAAATCTACTCTCAACAAATTTCTAACCGTTGAGCACTGATATAGCATGAGGTGTAATAGTGGTTTAATCTAACAAGTTAAGTAAACAACACAATAAGGTAATAAGAGTGTATACATAATTTGTATTTGCTGAATATTACCTGAAAAATAATCTTTAAAAAGAAATTTACACTTAATGTTATGCTTCAATCTTTGTTAAACATTCGTAACTGGAATGACATGCTATGGTCCATAAATATGTATGTCTGTGTGAACGTAGGCAATGACAAATTATGAGAGTCACCTGAAAAGTTCATAGGCTGACCAAGATACTCTCAAGAAATGACCAAGTGAAATTTACTTTTCAATGTAATCCTCCTCATGGTCCATACACTTCTATCAGTATTGCAGTGCTTGGATCCCATTGGTGAAGAAACTTTCATCATGTTGGTTAAAGAAGTCATTAACAGCAGGTATGACATCATCATCACTATGATACTACTTCCCATGTTAGGGAACAGGTGATAGTCAGATGGGGCCAAATCAGAAGAGGGAGAGTGATCAACAGTGATGCATAGCTGCCATTGAAAGCAATGATTTGTGTACTGGAGCATTATCCTGATGAAACAAGAGCCCTTTCATCAGTTTTCCTGGGTGTTTGGTATTGATGGTGCAGTCCTTCTGAAGATAGTCAACAAACACAATGCCTTTTGTATCCCCAAAAAACTGAGGTTATCACCCTTCCTGCAGACGAAATGACCTTGGCCTTCTTGGAGCAGGTGAGGAGTGTTTCCACTACATGAATTCTGGCTCAAATGTTGAACTCAACACTCATCATGAGTCAGGAAACCAACAGGATCTGTCTCAAACAATGTCTGATTTTTCCATGATGTGATCAGCTTGATGCACTTTTGATCAGGTGTCAGAAAATGTGACATCCACTGAGCAGAAACTTTCGTCGTGCCAAGTACATTGTGCAGAATATTCTCATCTCTATTGGGATATGCTAACAACATTGGCTATTTGATTTATAGTCAATTGCCTGTCATCCATCACCATGTGATGGACAAAATAAATATTTTCCTAAGAGGTGACAGTTGTAGGACATTCAGACACCATCTTCAAAACTCTTCTTTCCCATCCTAAATTCAGCTGCCCACTTTTGCAATGTTGATAAAGCTGGAGAATCATCCCCTAATGTAGCAACCATGTCAGCAAGAATGTCCAACACCACAATGCCAAATTTTGTCATTTTCAAGAGAAGTCACTGCAAGTTATTTTTGAAATCTTCTTCAAACAGCCAGAAAGCTATAGCATCACTCCTTCATAGTCAGCCTATGAACTCAACAGTACACCCTTGTATGGGAAGGAGTATTTTCATTGTAATAATTTAGCCATTTCTTCATATTCTGCCAGCATAGCCCACTAAGTTTTACTAAGCCTGTCTATAACATTAATATTAAATTAAATTCTTAAACAGTCTATTCATGGGGAAATCTAAATGTTGATTGTGTAACAAAATATTCATTTATACTGAGCTAAATGAATGAACACTCAACTAAGATGCAACATGTTAATTCCACTTTCATTGTTAAAGTTACCAAATCTTTTGATAATCATTTAAGTTCTTATGACAGTTCAGAATAAGAGATAGCTGGCACTACAACAGATACTAATATGAGTATACCTGTATGAAGGTGTTAAGAATGTATCACCAATTGTTTGGCTCAAAAATAGTAGATTAAGAATGTGTGCTGATTACAAGGTACATTTAAGTGACAAGACTCAAACTTTCTTGTTCAAGTCCTCATCATGAAACAGTGTTTACAGACATGCAAAGAGAAAAATTGTCTTCCTCAATAGATATAAAAATGCATGGTAGTAGACTGATGAGGATGAGGGCTCTTAAGAGATGGTGTGCAATAAATACAAGCAAGTGGTCTTTAGTCAATTTGGGTTTCAAAATAGCTGTCCCATTGGAGTCTATACTGAAGAGAATAAACGGCATAGTTACCTATCAAAACGGTATGTTTCTTTTTGCAGCAACCTAGCATTAAGAATAGAGGAAATGCAATTACTGCTAGATGGAAAGGAGCCAATGTATCAATTAATCTAATGAAATACATTAAAATTATGCATTTTCCAGAGATTTCCAAGGAATGAATTTTCTAAAGTTGAGATCAAATTATTATATAGTCATGAGAAGATCCTAAAAGATGAAACTGGAGAAATTTAGAGTTGATAATCTATCTTCATTTTATACTAATATTTGCAGACAGCTGAAACTCTTATTACAGCAAAAGAATATATTTACTTATGAGAAAACATAAAAATTAGCCTTGAAACTTTGTATACCAGAGACCAATCATTAACCATTGTAATTAATTTTTTCTAAAGAGAGTAAATTTTCTAGAAAGTTTCTCAGGTCCACAGATGGGACTTTATATTATTACATGAATTCAAATCATTCACATATCTGGTGAAAATCAATCACCATTTACATTGATCTTCTAACATGACTAAATATGACTCACATCAGTTCTTCACAAAAACATATTTTCACATTGGTGATGATGGATTAATTTTTCTGATGCTAATACAGCTGAATATATTAAAAATAATTTTAACATTTCCAACCTTTATATTCACATAAAGAACTGAATTGCTAGAAAAAGTAGCTCCAGACTAACTCATTTAGAACAATAATTGGAAGACTTCACAGCAGAGAATTATCCTACTTTTAATACAAATAGGCTACTTATTGTGCAAAAGTTTTCTACAATTCATAACATACACATAAATATTTAAGAAAGCAACAGCTTGTGTTTGGTGAGTCCATTTTAGTTGAGTTTTATCATAATTTGTGACTAACATGCTAAAATCAGATTTGAAGGCACTCCTTGGCCTGGCAAATGGTCTGAGTCACAGACTTGGAAAAATTACATATAGCCCGGAGATGTAAAAGAATGATGATAATATATTGGTCATAACTGACTCACCTATTGTTCCAGTAGAAGATAGGAAAACTGAGGTGCTGATTTTTTGTTTTCCCCTTCGATTTGGAGTTCCAATTACAATGCTAGCATTATTCAAAGGAGTGATTTTCTGATGCTCATACAGTTGAATATATTAAAAATAATTTTAACATATACAACCTTTATATCAACATAAAGAACAGCATTGCTAGAAGAAAGAGCTCCAGACTAACTCTTTCAAAACAATAACTTAGACTTCACTGCAGAGAATTATCCTACTTTTAACAAAAACAATTAATCCTGAAACTTATTGTGCAAAAGTTTTTCTACAATTCATAACACATACACAAACACTTAAGAAAGCAACAGCTTGTGTTTAGTTGAGTTTTATACATAACTTGTGACTAACATGCTAAAATCAGATTTGAAGGCACTCTGTGTACTGATAAATGGCTTGAGTCACACAGACTTGGAAAAATACATATAGCCTGAAGATGCAAAAAACATGATGAGAATATATTGATCATAGTTGACTCAGCAACTGTTCCAGTAGAAGCAAGGAAAACTAAGGTGCTTATTTTTCATTTCTCCCTAGATTTCAGGTTCCAATGACAATGTTAGCATACAATGAGTTGGAATTTATCCAATTAAAGGAGTGAATAAATTGACATAATTGCAAGAAAATGGAAATTATAATTAAAAATTTAATGGTGCAGTAGAAAGAACAACGAAAGCAATAAAAATAAACATTGAAAGTTTTCAATTTGTAGACATCATACTATGTGCAAGTATCGTTAATTGAGAAATTACTTGATAGTCAGTTAACAAGGTTGGGCAAATGGTTCATTACAAGAACAATATAATTGAGTTTCCATTAGATACATGTTATTCAATCCATGCTGGTAGAAGCATAGTCTGAATTAGATGTCAACATTGTTTTCACATCCACTTTCTCATGCTCACGCAGATTGAATGAACTTTGTTGAGACTGACTTTCGACAGCAAGATGCACCTACTGCTGCCAACCCACTCCTGTTTCCAAGTCAGGTAATATTTTCTCTTGGCTGGAAATGTTTTCAAAAATGATTGGAAATGAAGGACACCCCTTGTATGATGGTTTATAACTATCATGCATTAACACACACAAAGGAATCTCAAAGGAATTCAGAAGCCACAAAGATATAATGACTATTACAGTTTAACTGTTACGGTTAGATTAATATATTTAGTGTTCTAACAACTTACTTATTTCATTTGCTAACACACACACACACACAGCATTTAACACTCCACCTTATGTGGTTAGTTATTCAAATTCATAATACTAGCCTCAATGACTTAAAACTATTTAGTTTTAATTAATACAAATTAACCTTTGTCAAAAATGAACTCTATTAATTGTAAATTTAAACTGTCAAAAACTGATTGAAGTTAAAAACAAAGTTAACCCTTTCGTTACTGTATTTATTTTGAGATGCTCTGTGTTTCTTTCAATTACTTTAAATATGACAAATAATTTAGTGAAATAAATTGTAACTAAGGTTTGGTGGAAGATTTTAATTCAAAACTTATAAAAACAAGACATTTATACTCAGAGCCAGAGCTGGGTTGGTAATGAAAGGGTTAAGCTGATGATTCCAAATCAAGATTGAAACAAGTCTAAAAATTGTCATACATCTCCCAAAGATTAGAATGTCCTTTTATCACTCATGAATTTATTCATAATTCCTTGAAATTATCTCTTCTTCTTATTGAGTCAATAACTATTGTCATTAGGTTTTTGATTTTTCTTCTGTGAGGAAAATTTTAATAAGGATTTACATGTACAACATTCAGTACACACCATCCTTCACTTTATATATATGATGGACTCTCCCATCAAACAAGACATATGAGCATTCAGCTTTTGCCAAATGACCTGCACAAACGATTTGTTTATAATGACTAAATGTATGTGTTGTACATTAGCTCACTCCCTCCATCAAATCAACGTTTTCCGAACCATGCGTCAGGTGTTAAAGTGATCACAGAGCAACATGAGATGAAGTGTTTTGCTCAAGAACAGAATGCACCACCCAATCTAGGAATTGAAACTATGATTTCGCGATCATGAGTACAATACCCTATAGACGTGACTGTGTGCTAAGAGGTTTGCCTCCCAACCATATGGATGGGTCAAGCTCCACTTCATGGTACCTTGGGCAATTGGATTTGATAGATGGAAACAGAAAGAAGCCTGTCATTCATTCATGTATGTATGTGCATAACTATCAACTTGCCCAGACTTCATGTAAATGTTGTCTTTCATTTCTAATCTTCCTTGAAAACATGACTAGTCGTAGGGAATATTACAGATAAGGGGCTGGCAATAAGAAAGGCATTCAGATGTACAAAATCCACCACAATAAATTCTATCTGATCTATGCAAGCACAGAAAAATGGATCTAAAAAGATGATGATGATATGTACATACAAACACTTTAAAAGTAACAGATTCTTATATTCTATTTAACTTTTTTGACAACTATTTGTGCTAACATTTTCATTTGCAGCCAATAAATTTCTTAAAATAGACCAACCTATCTTTATAAGTTATTACAACCCAATTGGGTAGTCTCACATCACTGATTCTATTTTATGTTCCTATCCTAATGATGATGATAATCATCATTGCTTAATGTCTTTTTTCATGTTACTACAAGTGGGATAGTTCAACAGGAATGGAGGCACCAGAGGACTGTACTGAGCTGCAATATCTGTTTTAGAATAGTTTCAATGGTTGGATGCCCTTCCTAATGCCAACCACTTTACAGAGTATACTGGACACCTTTCCTGTGCACCAACACTAGTGAGGCCACAGAGTAACTTGCAAAATAAAACTCTCTCAACAGTGTAGCATTGAGAAGTGGCTTTATGCCAGGTGTTTAAGAGATTAAAGTATGATAGAGGGTTAGGAACTGGTGTCTTGCTGAAGAGGAGATACATGGTTTCCCCAGTAGGAAAGAGAGAATAGAGACTTATAATCAGAAATGGTGGGTGAGTAACTTTGTGAGTATGAGTGTGACAGATAGTTAAAGATGGGAATACAAGTGTGTAGTGAATAATCAATATACATATTATCTTTGTAGAGTCTAGGATAAAGATACTGACTTATACATCACAAAATTAGCTTAAATAGTTTATTAAGCTTTTATCACAGCACAATAATTATAACTGCTTATGCACATGTAGCGAGAAAGGCTCTTCTACCACTCATCCAGATAATGAAGTTCAGTTCACTAGAACCCCCAAATTACCTCCCTTCAACTATAAATGACATTTTACTTGTTTGTTGAGAGCCTCAGATCCCTAAAAATAAGTGTTTTTTTCTTCTTACTAAAAAGCACTTTAATCGTTTATTTATGTATAAGTTCACTTTCATGTCTATCTCCTACAGTTCCAACTATAAGCCACTTTAACATTATATAATGGCATATACATACACATACATTAGAACAAGAATCCTCAATTTAGTTGATATTGTTACAATGTTTCATTTGTTGTGCCCTCCAGCCTTCTTCAGGTACCAGTTATAATTCATAATGAGTTTGGAACCATTATTTACATTTGATGGATATTTGTCCTCCACCTGTTTGTTGTTAATACAATGTTTCGGCTGATATACCCTCCAGCCTTCATCAGGTGTCTTGGGGAAATTTCGAACCTGGGTTCTCATTATTCTTAAGGTATTTTTTGATGTTATTATTATTCAGGTCACTGCTTGGAATCGAACTCAGAATCTTGGGGTAAGTAGCCTGCACGCAGGCATATGGCGTAATAGTTAAGCGTGCAGGCTACTTACCCAAAGATTCTGAGTTCGATTCCAAGCAGTGACCTGAATAATAATAACATCAAAAAATACCTTAAGAATAATGAGAACCCAGGTTCGAAATTTCCCCAAGACGAAGGATGGAGGGTATATCAGCCAAAACATTGTGTTAACAACAAACAAGATGAGGACAAATGTCCTTCAAATGTAAATAATGTACATAATTCCTCATCTCTTAAATATAGAACTGTAATTTGGAACCAATCCGTTTATTAAACCCATGAGGGCAGATTGTTCTTTTTATTAGTAATTCTGCAAGTTATGATGCCACTAATTTATTACTTTCAAGCAGAAGGATAAAACTGATGCTCACTTGCTGAACTAAGGTATTTAACAGTTGATCAACACTTACACTCACTACCCTGTTGTCCTCTAGGACATTTAAGACCACTAAGGCCCAATCTTTTTAAAAGAGTTTCTTTCTTTTTCTTTCTAAGTTTAAAGCTAATCTAATATCTAGAAATTGTCCTCTATGACAATGGAATAGTGACTATAAGTGTTGTTGATCAAGTGTTAAGCATCATAAGTTTAGCTCGTGGGCAGGAGCTCAATATCCATGAGCCAGACACATGAAATATATATATATATATATATATAAACGCTTTCTAGTTGAAAGACAACCAACTAGCAGCATTACAATATTTCTGGTAAATACAGCAAAATTAGAACAATCAACCCCTGTGGATTTTAATAAAGAATTTAGTCCCAAATTTTGAGACCATGACTAATTTTTCTTTTAACTTGTTAGGTTCAGGGAAAGGTTTAGTATTCATGGCCTTTGAAGGCTATGAGTAGGTGGTGAAATCCATGACATCAATATTCCTCTTAAACCTTTATAAGTAAAATATAGAAGTGGGAAATCCAGGTTGTGGGAAAGGAAGGTTTGGGAGTTGTGATTAGAGGCAGGCCAGGATGGGAGTTGGACACAACTGTACAGTAAATACTATGATGTATATATTAGACACATACACAAAATCCATGCACAGCACGAGATGGGTGTAAATAAAACGGCTTGCCGTTTCTATCTTGAGTTGGTCCTTTTTAGGTGTGCAGCTTGGATAACAGAAATGAACCCTGATGCACAGACATAACACGAGTGAAGATTTGTACTTACTGCAGCAAAATAATATAACAGTAAATAAGATCGTGTCTGTGATTAGTTGGAATATTTAATAAAAGCTTTGAAACTGCATTATAAAGTTTCAGAGATAAAAACCCAGCCAAAGGATATGATAATCCAAGAAAACTCCCGTCGAAGTTTGGTATACCATACAAAAATAGGGAAGATGCTAATAGTTTAAAAATCTGAAACTACTCTGAAATAAATGTGAATATTATCTCTAGAAACTTTTTTTGCTTGTTTTTAATATACTAAAAATAAAAACAAAAATCCTAGATTAATTAAATAAAATTGTTCGTATTAGAAAAAGAAGTTCATTGAATTTTTAATTGAAATCGCGAATCAACAACTGAAGAGGGAAAACGAATTAATTGTAAAATATTTTTTACGAAGTTTATAAATTAAAATCCAAACCCAAAACAAATATGTTTTAGATTTAACGTGTGATCAACATTTCTTCATAAACGTTGATTAAACAATACTATCATACACTGCATTAGTTGGAGTTAGTTTCCAAAGAAAGTGTTAGAATGCTAAGAAAAGAGAGTTAACCCGACAATCAGAGTTCATTATAACTATTAAAAAAAAATACAAAACAATATAATGATGGTTGAGTAATAAAACTAGCGAATTGGTTTGTATTGAAGTTAAGTTTCAATACATTTCTTCGAAGGACCCTTGCGCCCGGAAAGCCCAGCCCTCAACTTTCCTTGAAGTACACGAAGTGATCTTGGTTTACATCTACATGGAGTTCCGATACATAATTCATTCATAATTCTTCATCAGTTCTACTCAACACTAGAAACTAGGTGTATCCTGTTTGAAGCAAAGAGAACGTTAAAGATTGAAACAATATGCGTTAATGAATGAAATGACAGCAACAGGTGTTTGTGTTTATCATTTACAAACGATATTTATATAACGTCAGGTCGACGACGTTCTATTCTATTTTCTTTCGTTTTAAAGTATCTAAAAGCCTACATACGTCTATAAACTAATTATTTCTAATAAACTTTAACAAATCGATTAAATAAAATTGGGAAAAAAAACAAACAATAATGAATATACGTTAATTATGTAATTATATAGGAAAGGATTTGCTAAAATGAAGAAAAAAAAAAGATGCAAGTTTCATTTTACCTTAATCGCAGGTGATTCTAACAATTCTAAACAGAAGTATGAAGGGGCGGAAAGGGGCTTCTCGTGTCCATTTTTTTTTATTTGACCCTCTTTTTTTTGTTTTAAATCCTAAAAAACTAAAGAGAGACAAAAACTGTTTTACACAGCCTGCTGTTATTTCAAACATACTGTCTTCAGGGTTTCAAAACTTTTAGGGACACACACACACACAACTATGTATATATATATATATATATATATATATATATATATATATATATATATATATATACATTCATGTATAACTGTTCACGAGTAGTGGTGACAGTTATTACATACAGTGAAATAATGATCCTTTAGCATAGGATCAAAGAAGCGATCATTTATTCTACAACGCAATTAAAATTACAACAGCTGTACAATACGGAAAATATTGGAGACGTACGAAAATAGATAAGTAACTAGAAATTGTATGAATGATGGATAAAGCAACAAATACAAAGTCGCAATATGTGTCAAGAAAAAAATCTAAGAATCCACCCACTCAGCATTAAGATATTAACTCAAAAACAGAGGGTACGTATGAGTTGATATAGGGAGAAACGTTTATAGTACAATGCATTCTACACAATGTAGATGTTATTCGGACGACGGAATATGAAATAAGGGAAAGTAGTCTTATTATATAATACATGAATTTAACGATCTGGGGGCAGATGAAAATGTCATCAATAAATATTATGTCGGTAAACACGGGGTTAATTGGAATAAATCTACATGAATGTACGATCTAATTCTGTTTGATGAATAGTCAAAGTTTACAAATAGTGAGCAATTAAATGAATTTAAATTACCAATGTACATGTGTGTGTGTGTGTATCCATATATATATATATATATATATATATGTATACACACACACACATCATAAAGGGTTTGTTTATCAAGGCGATAGGATTACAAAAATGATATTTTTTAAATATTACAAATTATTTTGTTACCTTTTTCTTAACTGATGAGAACAGACAGCTTACATAGAACGACAAGAAAATACTGATCAGTTTATGTGGGTGCCACAGTCCACCTTCATTTTACGACGAAGAATACATCCAGTTATAGCAGGTTGGAATTGTAAACGACAAAAATCAACAGAAATGAAGACCGAAACAAAACCACTTGAATAATATCATGCATTATTTGAATCAGGAAACTCTAACAAGCATTCAATGTTAACTCCCTGAACAAGTGTAGTACAATGACGGAATGATATTGGTCGATCTACGAAGGAATCGTGTCACCTCCGAAGTCCTGTCTACATCAGTCGACAACAACTATAACATGTTAGGATCGATATTAAACCGAGAAATAATAACATAGCATTAAAAACAACCAATCAACCATAATATATGAATGAAAAATTCATGTTTACCTGACTGTCTTGTGTGAAATATCTTGGTATGTTGATCTCAAGAAACTTAAAATAAGAATTCTCCCGCCATGTTGTTGATGTGCAAAAAAAAGCAATGCGCAATAATCGTAAATTCTTATATTGTTGATAAAAACAAGACTTGATGTGTATGTTTACTATATTTGTTTATTCGATATATCTTTTGAGTATTCTCTGGATAACTTAAGAGATCATCAAAACCTTATTTAGTGTGACAGTTGCGAAGATGGTTGTAGAACTACATTTGCAGCGTAATGTCACAATTGAATCAGACTGGACTAATTGGGAACCTCGTTTTGAAAAGCGATTTTAAACTTGGACGCGCGCCTTTTGATTATCCAATTCGTGCTACTTTAATGGTTCTTTGGTTGAAGATTATTTTTCCATTAGAATTTTATTCTCGATCTAGTTACAAATAAATGCAGATAGGAAATGTTCACTTTAATAATACTAAAAATTCAAATATTCGTTTTATGTTGGTAAAATATCTTATGATTATTTTCACTTAAAATCTTCACTTCAAATTCTAGAATTTTATAATGCACAAGTAACTCGAATTTCGAGGGAGGGTACAATCCGTGAGATGAGTTTCACTACTTGACCTGTAATTTACATAACTATGAAAGAAAAAAAACCCAACCTCGGTGGGATTTGAAATAGGAACTAAAATAAGTAGGTATGTTGTTACTAACTTTGCCGCTCTTGGAAATCCACCCCCTTCTTCATCTCATCCATATTATAAATATTGATAATTCTTTTGAAGACCTGAAATTTTGGAGGTGAGGACTAATCGATTACATCGATCAGATGAAAGGGAAAAGTTGACCTTGATGGAATCTTAACTCAGAACATAAAGCCGAAGAAATACCGCGAAGCATTTTGTCCGGTGCAGTAACGATTCTGCTTGCTCGCTTTAATAAATATAGGTTCCAATTTTTGGCACCGGGCCAGCAAGATCAGGGGAGGAGTAAGTTGATTATATCGACCCTAGTGTTCAACTCGTACTTATTTTACCGACCCCGAAAGGATGAAAGGCAACGCCGACCTCAGTGAAATTTGAACACAGAACTTAAAGACGGACGAAATGTCAATAAGCAATCTGCCGGCGTGCTAACGATTCTGCCAGCTCGCCGCCTTCGCTTAAAAAAAATTTGATAACAGAAGTGTACATAAATATATATTGATAATATATTTGTGTGTGTTTTTGTTTGTATACACGCCAGCACGTATACACACGCATTTATGACTGACAAATTCTGAAATGAAGAAAAGAGTTATCGTAATAAATGCATATGTTGAAGTGATTCGACTTTGTCGTATTATATCAGCAGGAACAGTGGAAGTTCCATGCTTTATAAATGTTCTTATTTCTGTGTTGATGGATATATTTTTAGACCTTCGTAATATTTTTTCATTATGTTAAGGCGTAACACTTGAAGACATATCGCGACAAGCAGAATATCATGCACACTCCCCCCCCCCTCTCTCTCCCTGTATGTGTGTGTGTATATATATATATATTGTGTGTATATATATATATATATGTATATGTATATATATATGTGTGTGTGTATGTAGTTTATGTATATATGTGTGTATGTATATGTGTGTGTATATATATATATATGTATATATATATATATGTGTGTGTATGTATATATATATATATATATATGTGTGTGTATATATATATATTACAATTAAAAGGGTAAAGGTTTATCAATTTATTAATTTATTAATAAATTAACAATTAATAATTTTTACCAAGCCCTTCGGTATGTAAACACCATTATCGGTGGAGAACTTATTTAAAAGTTCTTATACATTTATAAACATAATTAAGGGATCAGCATTAGTAATGCTATCTGCTGGAGTCTCAGCATTTTAGCTGCTATTTCTGAACTTCGGTATGTGGTGAAGCAACTGTTGCTGATCCCTTAATTATGTTTATATATATATATATATATATATATATATATATATATATTGTTGTGTTTGGGGAGTCATTTTCTTTTAGTGCCTTATTATTTAATATACCGGTTCAATTTCCACTCATTTATTTATTTATGTATTTAGAAAAAACAAATAGGTAAATGAGTGGAAATTGAACCGGTGAGTGTGTTAAATAAGGGACTAAAAGAGAATGACTCTCCTCAGACACAACATAATCTGCTTCAACACACGAATTCACATAAAGAATCTTGCAAACAAAATACAAAAAGTATATGTATATATATATATATATATATATATATATATATATATATATATATATATTAAATGCCAAAGCGAATTTCTGTGTGTCAGTGTGTCACACTTTGACCCCTTCCCTCACTATTCAGTGACACTTCTACTCTTCCTCGTGTTGGGGTGAGAGTAATAGTAAGCATAGAGACGACGAAGGCGGTTGTGGATTAACGATTGTGATAGTAATAGTATGAGCTGTAGTTGTGACAAAGGTGGAGGCGACAGTGATGATGGTAGTGGTGGTGGTAGCCGAGGCGATCAGGGATGACGGTGATAGTAAGTGATGTGAAAGACAGTGGTGATGGTGGTGGATGGGAAGACGGCGAAGTCAAAGGTATTGATGGTGGTGGCGTCAGAAGTCTGAATGGTGTGTGTATGGCAGGTGTGGTGGCGATGGTAGTGATAGTTGAAAACAATCAACAGAGAGAGAGAGAGAGAGAGAAAGTGGTTAGAAAAAATATTGTACTGACCCCCGAATGGGAAGACAAAAAATGCCTGTCATGCAATAAGTTTCAAGTCGACAAATTATATCATTGTTTTGATGAAAATTGTTCATTGCTTGAAAAATATTGGTCAAGTTTAATAAAATTTAGTATGTAGTCAATGCATGAAGTGTCATTGTTGGGCCCAAGGCCCAATAAAATACTCTCCCCAGGAGCTAGCTTAAAAGCCGCCCTGTCGGGCGGTTTTTCAGCTAGTATATATATATATATATTCTGGTGCCTAAACATAAGTACCATATTCAATTTTGAATCTAAATCTATATATATATACATATGTATATATATATATATATATGTATATATATATATATATATATATATAATGCTCCGTTGGATGTGTAATGTCAATGTGAATACCCGTCAGAGTGTAAGTATCTTGAGAGAAAAGCTGAACATTAGAAGCATCAGTTGTGGCGTGCAAGAGAGACGATTGCGCTGGTATGGACATGTGGTGAGAATGGAGGAGGATAGCTGCGTGAAAAAGTGCCACACCCTAACAGTTGAGGGAACCCGTGGAAGAGGTAGGCCCAGGAAGACCTGGGCTGAGGTGGTGAGGCAAGACCTTCGTACATTGGGCCTCACCGAGGCGATGACTACGGACCGAGACCTTTGGAAATGGGCTGTGCGTGAGAAGACCCGGCAAGCCAAGTAAGATCGTTGCCAGTGCCCCTGGACTGGTTCTTGTGCGGGTGGCACATGAGATGCACCATTTTGAGCGTGGCCGTTGCCAGTACCGCCTGACTGGCTCCTGTAGGATTTTCGAGCGAGATCGTTGCCAGTGCCCCTGGACTGGCTTGTGCGGGTGGCACATAAAAGACACCATTTCGAGCGTGGCCGTTTTCGTGCGGGTGACACGTAAAAGCACCCACTACACTCTCTGAGTGGTTGGCGTTAGGAAGGGCATCCAGCTGTAGAAACTCTGCCAAATCAGACTGGAGCCTGGTGTTGCCATCCGGTTTCACCAGTCCTCAGTCAAATCGTCCAACCCATGCTAGCATGGAAAGCGGACGTTAAACGATGATGATGATATATATATATATATATATATATATATATATATATATATATATATATGCACTGTGCAGCGAATCACGTAACCAAAGTTCGGTCTCAGTAGTAGGTCCCGCACTCTACTCTTATGTACAGTGAGGTATGACAAAAGGTATCAAACAACAGGACAGCAGAGGCTCGGGAACGAAATTTGCTTAAGGAGTGGAGGCCGACGTGCACATTTTTTTACAAACAAGGTCGATTTTTTTTCAATCTTAATATCAAAATTAAAACACAAGTATAATGATAATAATTACTATTATTATAATTATATTTGTTCATCAATGAAATCGAATAAATCTCATAATGGAAAAGTAATACTTCAAACCAGTCCAAATTTTTATGTTCGTTCGTTTTGGCAATGAAGTTTTCCAGTAGGATGTTCGAAGCGTTTTCTTTGCACAAGTTTTTATATACATGCATTATGTGACAGTGGGTCATACGGTGTTGTGTCATTGTCCAACAGAGCTAGGTTTTCAAACAGCAAAGTGCGCTGAACGGTCTCTCGCTTGATGCAACAGATACAGGCGAAGACAATAAGTTGCATTAGCAACAATGCTTGTTGCATTCTAGAACGAATAATAGCATTTGAAGCTCACCATTTTTTCAACAATGTCATGCAATGATTTGGGTAAAGTTTCCTTTTCCATTCACGGGCCTGTAAATAGTTTCATTTGTGATGACAGTGAAGGCAAGTCAAAAGAAGGTAGGTATGCATTTCCGAACTTGAACGTGCCAGAGTTGTCGCTGATAACAACAGATTCTATCGCTCAGTGCATATGTGTATTCTTTTTTGCTGAAAGCGGCATTTAGTTCACATTCAATAAATTGCTAATACCAGTCGACAGAAAGAGCACCTTCTTCAGCAGTTGTTGTGTGTCTGAAATGCAGCAGTGTATTCTTAGAACGAAAAGTGTTGGGCATTTTTGCAAAGTCAACAGAGGATATTTCATCGGAGCAGTTTTCAAAAATTTCCTTGCTTCTCATTTATGAAAAGGAATCCTTCAACTTATCGATCATTTTCAAGCAGTCATCGGCTGTTGTGCCTGGATGCCACTGTTTCACACACTCCAAATATTTTCCCAGCAACTCGTATTAATACCGAAGTGGAAGCTTTGCCAGATTGTTTCCGCAGTCCTTTGACAGTAGCCTCTATTGTTGCTCTTATCCATGCGTCTTGCTTTCAGCCTGTTTCATTGTTGTTGCTTTAATGCACCAACGAGATTAACGCATGGTTTGCAGCATGACGATATTCTCACCACAAAGGCTTGCTTGTTCATAGCGCTTTTCTTTTTGGCGACTTTTGCAGAAGAATGGTGCATTGGTGAACAAAGTTTAGTATATCAACGACAATGGCAACTGTGGAGCCAACTTCTTAGAGGACAAGGTCGAAAGAGTGGTTTCCACAGTGTTCAATATATGTACCAGGAAACGTTTTTTGATCTCTTTTGTACGCCTGAAATGTTCCCACCCAAAGGAAAAGCAGCGAAATGTTTTGGCGGCAAAAAACATTTTGAATAACTTTAGTCAGTATTTCCGAAGAGCAGTCAGAAGGATTATAAAAGCCGAGAAAATCTTCGGGGACATTCATGTTTTCAAATACATAACGAACAATAATTTATTCTTGTTCCAATCACATATAATAGCAATAAACAGAGTCATGAACCTTTTTTCTGATCTCCTGCAGAATGTTATGAGCATGTACCTCTAGGATTTCATTTTGTATGATATCAGATAAGAAATTATCTCGTCGTTTAAGCCACTGACTTCTGCAATGCATTCTTCGACAAGATTTACAAACTTTCCCTTGTCATGATCATGCGCTTGTAATGCTATGCCTTACCTGCTACAGAATTCAACTGTTTCGAAAGCGATTACTAATTCTCGCTGGGTCACTTGTTGTTGAATTAGCTACTTATCTAGAGTCACAGATATGTCTGTCTTTCAAAAAAAACAAAACAAAAAAAACAGAACGAATAAATGTTAGCAGCTTTCATATAGTGACTGGAACGGCTATGTGCAGCAGTCTTTCCTGTAATTTTGCCACAGATTCCTACTCTAGTCGAGAAGTCAGTTTTCTTAAGTGTTGTGATTCTGTTACACCGAACTCCTTCCAGACAATAGCAGCAGATATCAGCATCATGCTGAATGTCATAATGATGTCACGGGGCGTCATTGAACCAGTCTGGGCAGCAAGAGTGTTTCTTTGCATCCTTGGAAAAGTCAAATGTCTTTCGAGACACAAATTCTTCTGACGTGCAAAATTTTGATGGCATTTCTTCACATGTTGAAAAAAAAGACATTCTAAAGTTTGTTTGATCCTGAAAAGTTTTGTAAAACAAATTAGGTGTTAATCATTAACACCAATATTACATGCATCAAAAATGCTTTAAAATAATTGTACAATCAAAATGCCAATTATGGAAGATATAAAGGATTTCTTGCTTTTACCTTAAAAATACAAACTAAAGACAACAGCTGTGCAAAATACATTCGAGTTAAAATTATAAATGATTTGTTTATTGAAAGCAATTACTCTTACCGCCTTTTTCTCTGTCTCTCTTTCTTTCTCCGTATATATATATATATATATATATATATATATATATATAATATAAAAAAATATAAATGCGTTCTTTTTTAAAGCATAGCCAGGCTCATGGGCCCGGTTTCTCGGTTTCAATGGTGTATGTGTTCCCCAGCTGGACGAGACGCCAGTCCATCGCAGCGTTACTCCTTTTTGCCAGCTGAGTGAACTGGAGCAACGTGAAATGAAGTGTTTTGCTCAAGAACACAACGCGTCACCTGGTCCAGGAATCGAAACCACAATCTTACGATCATGATGCTGACAGCCTAACCGCTAAGTTACGCGCTTCCAATATATATATATATATATTGGAAGGTTTGGAGGTGATGTACAGGAATTATATATTAGAAAAAATAATAATCAGGTACTCAGATGTCTGGATGGTTGTACATTTACAGATTTTTATTCATATGTCACATGTTTTATAAATTATCGCTTTCACCTAGTCTTGCACGACATACTTAAATACACACACATATACACAAATGAGGCTATGTATTTATGGACTTAGCAGACTGCTTCTTCACTTGCTATTCTTTGGCGTCTTTGGTTGGTAGACTGATAACTAGTTTCCTCACTGACGCCAAATATATATATGTATATACATATATGTCTGTTTGTATACATAAAAGTATGTATATGAAGATATATACATTTATATATATATGTACACATAGAAATGAATGCTTATATATACAAAAATGCATGCACATATGTAATCCATATATATATGATCATATATGGGTATGTATGCATCTGTCTATCCCGGTTCGTCCATACAACCTTGGGGCCAAATGTAGTTCTGTGGTCTGAAAAGGCAAAGAGAATAATCTTGATCGAGCTTTCAGTCCGTGGGAAGAAGGGTGAAATCAGGCCTACGAATCAAAGTGTGCTAACTGATTTTTACCATTAACCACACCTCCACCCTTGTTGCTCACTCACTATATTCACCCCTACTATCTGTCATTACCTCCTCATACTTTTATGAAATTACCCACCTCTCCTTTCTCATCGATTCACTGTCAGAATTCTCTTATACTCACCTTCTTGTACCTTCAGGGTACGCTCTGGTAACATCGTTACACCATCTTTATCTTTCTTCCAAAAGCTCCCACTCATCGTTATACAATGTGGGGTAGTCGTGTATGTCACCTCTAGCAAGACACCAGTACTTATCTGTCATAGAGACATGCACTTGGCATAACACAACCTTCCCTTCTCTCAAATAGACTACTATACAGCTGAAGAACCTTTTTAGTGTTGCAAGATACTTGGCAACCTCGCTAGTGTGATGGCGCAGAAAAAAGCATCAAGCATACACTGTAAAGTGGTTGGTATCAGATGGGGAACCATGTCAAAGCGGACAAAGGAATCGATGCAGCCCTGCGGCTTATCGGATCCTGTCAAATCAAATTGTCCAACCCGAATAAACGTGGAAGAAGGACGTTAAAAGGCGATCATATTTGATAATAGTTTGACTCAGCTCCACATTACTTCAAGTTTCATAGGTGCGTCAATCTTGTCAGATATTCAGAGACAGAATAGAAATTTTAAAAGAAATTCAAAATGACTTCTAGGTTTTAGACCTCTTATTGGTTAGCTGTGGTTACATTTTCGTAATACTATCAAAGCGACATCAAGTATTTTATTTTGAGCTCCATGTGTTGCAGTCAGGATGTTGAGGCCGCAGTTGCTTTCAGAGTCATCATTTCCTTGCATTAGGTACCGCTCAAAGTCCACATCATTTTGTGGACTTTGAGCACATTATTGGTAGCAGTCAATTTACGGGAGTAACCATTTGATCGTATTGGGATACAATTGCGGGCAAGTGATCAATGAATAAACTATAGCTTATAAGGGTACCACGGATCATATAGCTTTGTGCGTCAGCAAGCTAGGCTCAGGCTGATATATTCAGGTTATCGGTGGCCAGAAGTTTGAAGTTCGTAAACAGAGCGTATCCCTAATGGCAGCAATGATGGTTTATTCTTCCTATTGCTTGATTCTGCGGTTTCTCGCAGAGGCAGTGCTGGCAATTACAATCTCCCGATAAGGAAAGACTATCAAGGATGGGGATGTAATTTCGATGATAATGGAGATTTGAGAAAGAGAGGGGGTGGAGAAACCTACAAAGACATCAAATTGTTAGATGTTATTACAAAATTAATTAGGAAGATTGGCCTAGATGCGATGCAATTTGGTTGTGCCAGGAGGAATTACCGATGCTATACCAGTGTGTGACAACTGCTGGAGAAGCACCTAAGAGTGAGACTCTATACCTAGCATTTGTAGACCCAGAGAAAGTTTTCAACAGAGACCCTCGCTCTGACATCTGATGTGTAAAGAAGCTACAGGTAGATGAATGCTTTGTGAGAACTACACAAGATATGTGTGCACAGAGGTGCAGCCAGCAAAGTATGAGTTAACAATGAATTAAGCAACAAATTCCATATGAGGAAAGAGTCCATCGAGGGCCAGTCTTCAGCTCTCGCCTGGTTGTTATAGCTCTTCAAGCCACAACAGAGGAATTTTAGATTAGTTGTCCATAAGAAGTCCGGTATACTGATAACCCTGTCTTTATAGCAGAATCTGTGGAAAACTTGGAGAAATTCCAGACATGGAAGCAAAACCTGGGATTGAAAGTTCATAAAATTAACTTAGCCAAGACTAAAGTTATTCTTAAGAGAAAAGAATGCAAAAGAAGCTGGGACTTCTGCTCTCAGAAAGATGACCATGCTCAGTAAACATAAAAAGAGTAGGGGAGGAAGTCTGAAGTGTGTGCTTTATGTAAATCATGGATGTACAAAATTTATAGTGGCATCGCGCTAACAACAAAGTTAGCCTTCATATATAAAAAGTATGAAGTGGCATTAAGCACAACTAGGAAATAAATTTTCTTATCTGTTCAGAATGGGTCCCTAAAATAAAAAAAAGCAATAGTTTCTGAGCACTAAGTCAATGGTGCCTATGGGAGAGGAAGATCTAGAAAAATATGTGAAGTGGTGAAAACCTGATCTCAAGATGCTGAACTTCAAAAAAAGAGATGATAAAGGAACATAACAATGGGTGACATGCCTTGCTAGAGAAAACCCACACTCTTGGGTAAGTATGGCAGAGAGTACTTTAAAGTGAGGAGTGATGGTCACTAAGAAATTCTTGCTGCATTCATCCCATTCTCTGTAATACCTTATTACATCTGCCTACTTCTTTTTCTCTCACTGCTCAAACTACATTTATCCACTGCTGCCCAGATCTGTTTCTCACTTTTATGATCTTCCTTTCTCTGACCCTACTACACCTTTACCATATCTCTTCTCTTTCTTTCAGACCTTCTCCTTGCTGGTACTCTGGCTCTTCATCACACTAATCTGTTTTTCATGCATTACAGCCTCCCATATATGGTTTAGCACTAGTTTCCACTTACTCAACCCACTCCATTCAACCTTACCTTCCTGACTTTTTCTCACTAATCCTTAACACCAACTCTTCCCTTTTCCTTTTCCACAGTCCCTTTCATGACTCCGTGTGTTACTCTCTCCACTGCTACCTTCTTAAAACAATGTGTTCCTCCCTTCAAACTTTAGTTTCTCTGAACACTTCAGGAAAAAAAAAAGACACCCAATACACACTGAAAAGAGATTGGTAAATTGAACAGAGACAATGCAGGTTCAAGAGAATTTGTTAGTCTTACCAAAGACAAGACAACCTCTTAAGTACTCTAAAGTGCCATGAAAATTGAACTGATACTTTGTAGAAGACATAATCTAAGAGTCTACCTGCTTGAGAAACTGCATATTCTGAAGTAGCCCAAGATATCTCTTAGCAAGAAATCTGAGTTGATTCACAAGTGCCATCACAGTTGATTATTTCTCCTTAGTAGAGAAACACTAGAGGAAATCAAGAAGTAGACACCGATGCTAATGAAAGATAAGCTTGATCAAACTGCTTTACATTCTAGCAACACTGATTAGTATCTTACAGCAGCAGCCTGTAATAATTTCTAAGTTTGTCAATGACCAAGAAAAGCCTGCCTTTTAGGTTGCATGCAACTAAAACTTTACTCAGGGTAGACTTTTGAAAGAGAGGCTAACAACAAAGTTAGCTCTCATATGTAACAGATATGCAATGGCCCTGAGTAATGGATGCTTAAGTAAACAAATGTCCATCAATACACATCCATCCACAATCATACAACTACTCCTTCCAATACATAATATATAACAACTTACATTACATAACACATAAAAAGTACTGGCACTTATTCTATCAGTCACTTATGCTGCACCACTAAATTAGGGGGTCATAAACCAACACTAGTTGTAAAGTGGTGGTGGGGGACAAAGACGAACACATCTATATGTGTGTGTGTGTGTATATACATACACACACACAAGATGGGTTTCTTTCAGCTTCCATCTATCAAATCCACTCAAAAGGCTTTGGTCAGCCTCAGCCTATAGGAGAAAACACTTGCCCATGATGCCATGCAGTGTGACTGAACCCCAAACCATGGGGTTGGGAAGTAAACTTCTTACCACACAACCATATCTGCTATCATCAATTTTATGACACTTAGGTGAAATTTTTAGGTTTATGTCAAAGATTTAATGTGAAAATAATTTTAGCATAATTCACCAACATAAAATGAAATATCACCTAAAATTCTACATCGACTGTTTTGTTTGTTCCAGTGACACATCAAAGTAATATTTTTGAAGGGAATTATAGATGAATACATCCAAGTATTTTACTAGTGCACATTTTAACTGATCTCTTTTACCTCTTCAATTTAATCCTTAGCATTCAGATTATCCTATCAAATGTAATGCTTATTTATTCATATTGTTTTTAATTTATCATGTATTATGGTGTAGCTTAAAGATTTCAATGACATGATTGTTTATTTTTAGAATGACATTGTAGGGTAGGTGTGAAAGGCTAGAAGTGGCCAATCTGAACAAAAAACAGGTAAAATATTTGTGCCAGATATGGCCAGTTTAAATGCTGACAAATTCATTGAAGGAAAATTCATACATGAATTATATACGAGAAATATAAACAAATATTCAATTAACAATGTTGTCTTAGACTTACAAAATTAGGTATAAAACAATTTACTTCAACTTACTATACTTAAAAGCTATTCTACAAGCTTCTGCCTAGAATGCTGCTTCAATTCTGTTCTTTTGTCTCAACCAGAATTAGAGTTAGACATCACCAAATATTTTGGGGACAATGGATAGCTCACTGTTATTTATAAGCACTAACCTGTGCAACTGCAACCCTGCTCTGTGGAATGTTACACTTCTAGTGAATTTTCTTTTCTTTTCTTTTTAATAATTTACAGCATGTCTCACATGTAGCTATTTTCAAGCTAAAATTTTAGTTTTTTAGGGCTGGCATACACCGATAGGGCTGCCAAAAATTATGCGTGTTAACAAAGAAAACAACGAACGTATTATACTAGAAACTGGTGAACTAGAGGATGTAGCCGTGTTTATGTATTTAGGTATTAAGATAACGCCTTCAGGCGGCACCAACGAAGATATTAAGATGAGAATAAGTAAGGCAAGGACCGCTTTTCACCTGTTAAAAAAAGTATGGAGCGCAAGTGTAATTTCAATAAAGAACAAAATAAGAATTTTTAACACTAACGTAAAAGCGGTGTTATTGTATGGGGCTGAGACATGGCGAACAACAGTTAAGTCAAATAAGCAAATACAATCATTCATCAACAGACGCTTGCGTAGTATACTTAAAGACACACCAAATGTGCTTTACAGTGGAATCCAGATGGAGATAGAAAAAAAGGTAGGCCTAAGAACTTGTGGCGTAGATCAACACAAAAGGAACTAGAGAAAGAGGGACATTCATGGCAGAGTATAAGTACAGAAACGAAAAATTATGCGACATGGAATTCAATTATAAGTGGCCTATACTCCATGTTGGAGGGTTAAAGGAAAAAAAATAAATAAATAAAAAAATAAAAAAGGGCTGGCATTAGGAAGGGCATCCTGTGTAGAAAACCAAGCCAAATCAGACTGGAGTCTGGTGCAGCCTTCCAGCTTATTAACCCCAGTCAAACGTCCAACCCATGCCAGCATGGACAATGGGTGTTAAACGATGATGATGATGATTTGTTGTATCACTGTGTGTATGTGCCATGTCTCCACACCTTGTAAGCAGAAAGTTATTTTCAATAATGACAATAACTAGAAAATTAAATAATAGCAACTACATTTCCATTAAATCACACTCTACTGTCTTATAAATGATATATAAGACTACATTTGATAATAGATAAATGTAATATTGGATACATTATACCTGACAAGACAGGATGTTTATGGTTAGAAAGTTTTTGGTCATAGGTTTCTTCAATCAAAGTTGATATGAAGCCACCAACAACTAAACAGTTAACAAAGTTTAGTTTTTAATTGATTTATTAACCTGTAAATGCATGGTGCTTTACGACTGTTCTTTTTGTCCAAATTTTAATTATGCTTTATTGTTCATGTTATGATAATTGATCTTGGAAGGATGAAATACAAAATTAACTTTGGTGGGGTTTGAACTCAGAACACAAAGAAATATAACTAAATACTGTTAACATGTTATCCAGCACTCTAACAATTCTGCTAATCCACTGCCTCTATTTCTTTTCTTTTTCCACCAACAGAGCAGAAACCTTTGTTATGCCAAGCTCAATGTGCAGTATGTTCTCAACTCTCTTATGGAATACACTAATAGCATTAGCTATTTGATTTATAGTCAATCACTTGTCATCCACACGGTCAATGTTTTTGTTAGTGGTGGCAGTTGCAGGCCTATCAGACCTTGGCTCATCTTCAATATTCTTCCTTTCTCTCCTAAATTCAGCTGTCCACTCTTGCACTGTTGATAAAGCTGGAGCATCATCCCCTAATGTAGCAGCCATGTCAGCATGAATCTCTTTGGGGTTTAAACTCTTTTTCTGCAGGTACTTGATAACACTGCGATGTCAAATTTCATCCATTTTCAAAAGGAGTTGCTACTAGCTACTTTTGAAGCCTTCTTGGAACAGTCAGTCAGATGTCAGTTTACCTAAAAAGAAACAATACAGTTATTAAGAAGTTATTAAGAAGTGTTAAAATTAATGAATGCAAGATTTCACAGCCCTATCATCACTCCGTCATAGCCAACCTATGAACTTTTCAGCCCACCTTTGTAGATATATCAAAATATTTTGAGTTAATGTTTTACACAAATCTAAAAAAAACAAAAAAAAACAGAATCTATGGATAAGAAACCAAGATAGTATACATCTATCTATCTATACATATATATACTGGTAAATTAATAATGCGCTGATTACAAGTTACATTTAAATGATGAGATTCAAACTTTTCTTGTTCAAGTCCTCAGTACGAAACAATGTTTACAGATATGCAAAGAGAAAAGTTTGCAGACAGCTGAAGCTCTTATTACAGCAAAAAATTAATGTTTTTTATATGGGGAAAACACAAAAAATTAATTTCGTTTTTGGATTTGGTTTGCAAGATTCTTTATGTGAGTTCGTGTGTTGAAGCATATTCTGTTGTGTCTGGGGAGAGTCATTCTCTTTTGGTGCCTTATAATTTAACACATTCACTGGTAAAATTTCCACTTATTTCTTCTTTTATTTTTTAAAAATTTTCGTTGCGTCTTGCAACCTTTTCAATAGTCGTTGACTCTGTCTGTTACTCACACTGCGTTCTTTTTTGTTTGTTTGTGTGCATGTGCATATGTATCTATCTGTGTGTATACATTTGTATGTATGTATTCTGCATATTCATGTTTGCATGACCGTGTTTTTAAGTATGTGCGTGTGTGTTTGTATATGTGTGTGTACCTGTCTTCTTGTGTGTGTGTATGTGTTTTGCAACCATGTTTATATGTATCAATGTGCATCTCCATATGTGGACGTGTGTCTCCATATGTGTCCTTGTGTGAAGTAAAGTGTGTGTGTATATATGGTCATGTGTTTCAGTCTTCATTTGCGTATGTGTGCTTGTTTGTTCATATAACCTATATAACTATCCGTCTGTATGTTGATCTGTTTACTTTCATATCCATATGCTTACATACATGTGCATATACATATATATATATATATTCATACACCCACCCACACACACATACATCTATCTACATATATATGTATATACATACACCCACACACACATACATACATGCATCTATCTACCATAACAGCCCACTAACTATTCTACTCTACCTGTGTAAACTGTGGGTGTGGGTTATGATATCTACTATGTATATTTCCTATTTAGTATAGGAAAAGTTTCATTTATGAGGACATAGTCTCGTATTTTTCTGAGTGTTGGGTGCTTGGATAAGATGCGGATGTCAAGTTGACCCTGGTTACCTCCATGTTGGTAGAGTATGGAGGACTGTTCTTTTTTTGTTGTGATATTGTCTCAAATGTTCATTTGGTCGTTCAGCAATGCTTCTAGATGTCTCCCCTATGTATGCCATGTTCATGCCTTTACAAGCACCTTCTATGCATCTTAAGCTGTAAACTACATTTCGAGTTCTACAGTTAATGCCCCTAGTACATACACTCAGACAGGCACACACATATACAAACACACACACATACATAAAAAACACACAAACACGGACATGCAAACACATGAAAATGCAGAATACATACATATGAATGTACACACAGAGATAGATACATATGCACACACACACTGACACACATACATATGCACACACACTGATCCACATACATATGCACAAACAAAAAGGAACGCAGTATGTGTAATGGACAGAGTCAACGACTATTGAAAAGGTTGCAAGATGCAACAAAAATTTTTAAAAAATAAAAAAAGAAATAAGTGGAAATTTTACCGGTGTGTGTGTTAAATTATAAGGCACCAAAAGAGAATGACTCTCCCCAGACACAACAGAATAAAAAATTAGCCTTGAAACTTTGTATACCAGAGACCAATCATCAACCATTGTAATTATTTTTTTCAAAAGAGAGTGATTTTTCTAGAAAGTTTCTCAGGATCCACAGATGGGACTTTATATTATTACATGAATTCAAATCATTCACATATCTGGTGAAAATCAATCACCATTTACATTGATCTTCTAACATGACTAAATATGACTCACATCAGTTCTTCACAAAAACATATTTTCACATTGGTGATGATGGATTAATTTTTCTGATGCTAATACAGCTGAATATATTAAAAATAATTTTAACATTTCCAACCTTTATATTCACATAAAGAACTGAATTGCTAGAAAAAGTAGCTCCAGACCAACTCTTTTAGAACAATAACTGGAAGACTTCACAGCAGAGAATTATCCTACCTTATTGTGCAAAAATTCTCTCTATAATTTATAACACACACACAAATACTTAAGAAAGCAACAGCTTGCATTTTGTGAGTTTAATATTAGTTGAGTTTTATCATAATTTGTGACTAACATGCTAAAACCAGATTTGAGGGCACTCCTTGTACTGATAAATGGCCTGAGTAATACAGACTTGGAAAAATTACATACAGCCGGGTGATGTAAACCATGGAGAGGATATATTGATCATAGTTGACTCAGCAACTGTTCCAGTAGAAGCTAGGAAAATCAACGTGCTTATTTTTCATTAACCCCTAGATTTGAAGTTCCAATGACAATGCTAGCATACAATGGGTTGGAATTAATTCAATTAAAGGAGTGATTAAATTGACATGATTTTAAGAAAATAGACATTATAATCCACAATTTAATGGTGCAGTGGAAAGAGTAATGAAAGCAATCAAATCTACAATGCAAGTTTTCAGTTCAGAGATATCATAGTATGTGCAAGTCATCTCCAACTGAGAAATTACTTGGTAGTCAGTTAACAAGGTTGAACAAATGGTTCATTACAAGAACAATATAATGGAATTTCCATCAGATAAACATCATTTAATTTATGCTGGCAGAAATGATCAGATGAACTTCATTGAAGCAGGTTTTCTATAGCAGAATGGATTTAGTTTCAAATTCTGAGAACATGACTAATTTTTTTTTTAATTCTTAGATTTGGGGACAGGGACAGTACCCATGGTCTTCAAAGGCCCTCCAGGCATGATGAGATTCATTACATTAATATTCCTCTTAAATCTTTGTAAGTAAAATATAGAAACTGGAAATTTATGAGCAGAGAGCAAATTCCAGAGGGCCAACATTGTTAGAAAGGACGGTTTGGGCATTGTGATTATCGGTGAGCCTGAGTAGGAGTTGAACACACCTGTACAGTAAATTCTATGATGTATATTGTAGACACATACACACAATACAAGCACAGCATGAGAGGGGTGTGAATAAAACAGCTTGCCTTTTCTATCTTGAAGTTTTTTTAGGTGTACTGCTTGGAACCCTGATGCACAGACATAACACAACTGAAGATTTGTACTTACTCCAGAAAAATAATATAATCACAATAAATAAGATAGTGTCTGTGATAAAACCCAGCCAAAGGATACAATAATCTAAGAAAACTCCCATCGAAGTTCGGTACACCATACAACAATAAAGAAGATGCTAATAGTCTAAAGATCTGAAACTACTCAGAAATAAGTGTGACTGTTATCTCTAGAAACTTCTGTTTGATTTTAATGCTAAAAATAAAAACAAAATGTTTGAGATTGAAAAGCTTTATTAAAAAAATTATTTGTAATAGAAAAAGAAGTGCATTATCCACCACAGAAGTGGGGAAAACCGATTAATTGTAAACTATTTTGTTACGATGTTAATAAAGTTATGGCGATTTTCGTTTTCGATAATGTGTTTTACATGTCACGGTCATGCGATTCCCCCTAAAAAAAATTTTGGACCCAACTCCCCCCATCCCCCACACACGGGGGGGGAGGGTATTTATTATTTTATTTAGGCGATTTTCATTTTTGACATTGTGTTCTACATGTCCAGGTCGTACCCTAACCCTAACCCTAACTCCCCTTTAGGCTATGGAGATTCCGATTCTGAAAAAAAATTGTTTGAAAAATTTCAATTCTCCGCCCCACCAAGCAGGCTATTTACATGCTAGAAATAACAGCCAAATCTGGTTAGGGTTAGGGTCAGGGTTAGGGTTAGGGTCAGAGTTAGGGTTAGGGTCAGGGTTAGGGTTAGGGTTAGGTTTACCCTAACCCCGTTTGCCAAAGCGCATTTTTTCCTTCATATTTATTTCATATAAGGTGCACTTCAACTACTACACTATTTTTTTTTCACTTTTTCCAACGGGTGTGGATCTATATAAAAACCGGGTGGGGGGGGGGGAATCGAAATTTTGAATTTGAGATTTTTGAAAATTTTTTTTTCAGAATCGGAATCTCCATAGCCTAGAACGTGGGATTCCGTAAAAAAAAAAATTAAATAAATAAGGGGGGGGGGGAAAGGTTCAGATTACATATAGTCCATCTGGACCAATGCAAGATTTGGATTGTCCGCGTTTAGCTGTTATTTCTAGCATATCAAGTTTCGTGGTGGGGACTCCACATGTAATCCTTTTTAAGCCGTTCATTTTCACATCTAACTTGCGAGAAGGTTATTCGTACGATCTGGACATGTAGAACACAATGTCAAAAATGAAAACTTGGACGCGCGCCTTTTGATTATCCAATTCGTGTTATTTTAATGGTTATTCGGTAAAAGACCATTAGAATTTTATTCTCGCTCAAGTTACAAATAAAGACAGATAGGAAATGTTCATTTGGATTGGATAATACTAAAAATTCAAATATTATTCGTTTTATGGTGGTAAATTATACTATGATTATTTTCGCTTAAAATCTTCACTTCAAATTCCAAAATTTCATAAAATACAAGTAACTCAAAATCCGTGAGATGAGTTTCACAATTTGACTTGTGTTTTACATAACTATGAAAGCAAAAGAACCCCAACCTCGGTGAGATTTGAAATAGGAACTAAAAAGAATAGGAATTTTGTTACTAACTTTGCTGATCTTGGAATTCTACCCACTTATTTACCTAATCCACATATATGTTGGTTTCAAATTTTGGCACGAGGCCAGCAGTTTCAGTGGAGGGATAAGTCAATTACATTGACCTCAGTGTTCTACTGGTACATATATTATCGACCTCAAAAGGGATGATCGGCAAAGTCGACCTCGGCGAAATTTGAACTCATTACGTAAAGACAGACGTAATGCCGCTAAGCATTTTCCCCGGCGTGCTAACGATTCTGTTAGCTCACCACCTTATCCACCTAATAAATATTGATAAATGGAAAAATGGATCTTTTTTAAAACGGGGGCCACATTTTTCATTAACGAAACACTTTGAAACTTGGAACACTGGTAGAATGTGTCATATAAAACATCTTTTTCTCTTAGTCTTCTTAAAAAAAAAAAGAAATCCCTAAGTTATTCTATGTTAAAGTTGTCGTATTTCTATAATTTCAACCAATCACTGACGTCCATTCAGCCGATATACATTAAGTGCCGACTACATAAACAAACGGTTAGGGTTAGGGTAAAACAGCAAATTTAAAAAGAAAAAAGCAAATAAAACGAAGAAAAAAAAAAGAAAATGAAAAAAGCAAATTTAAAATGAAAAAAGAAGTTATGGAGATTAAATACGCTTTACTTGGCTTAATCAGCCAAAGGAGTAAATATAAACAACTGAATACTTGTCAGTGATTGGTTGAAATTATCGAAATAAGACAATTTTTTACATGAAATAAATTCGAATACAAAAATATTTTTCTGTTCTATAACACAAAATAGATAAGTATACGAAGTTTGAAAGTCTTTCGGTACCAAAAACACTACGTAAAACATTATGAAAAATATGGCCCCCGTTTTAAAAAAGATCCGGAAAAATTATTATTTCTAAATCTTTCAACGAGAGACATTCAGTAATAGTACTCTAAAGTAAAGATTATTTGTCAACATAATGTGGCAGTCCTGTTTGGGACGAATGTTACTGTTATTTAGCCCCATGTAACATCGTCTCCAGCTGGATATGTGACACTGTCTGTGCCCTTATATTTTCGAACAAGGGAGTCCAGCGTCCCCTCGCTTTCTAATATAAGCACAAAGTGTGAAACTTTAGCAGAGAGGGCTTGTCGATCACATTAACTCCGGTGTTCAACTGGTACTTATTTTATAGACTCTGAACGGATGAAAGGAAAAAGTCCACCTCGGCAGAATTTGAATTTAGAACATAAAGCCAGAAGAAATACCCGTAAGCATTTTTTTCCTGACGCAGTGTCAGTCTAACAATTCTTTTAATTCACTGCTTTTATTTCTTTTCTTTTTCTTTCAAATTATGTTTTTCTTTTGTGTCTGGGGAGAGTCATTTTCTTATTGTGCCTTGAAATTTAACACACTCACCGTTAAAATTTCCACTTATTTCTTATTTTTATTTTCCTAAAATTTTCGTTGCGTCTTGCAACCTTTTCAATAGTCTTGGATCTAGTTCAAAACGGGGGCGCCAGTATTTTCAGTGTGTGTGTACACACTGAGACACACACGTGTGCAAAAACAAACAAAAGCTGCGACACACACATGCGCAAAAACAAACAAAAGCAAAAACAGAACGCAGCGTAAATAACGGACAGTCAAGACTATTGAAAAGGTTGTAAGACGCAACGAAAATTTTAGGAAAATAAAAATAAGAAATAAGTGGAAATTTTAACGGTGTGTGTGTTAAATTTCAAGGCACAATAAGAAAATGATTCTCCCCAAACACAACAGAATATGCTTCAACACACGAAATCACATAAAAAAATCTTGCAAACCAAATCCCAAAACGAAATATGTTTTTTCTTATTTTTCTCCATTAGGCTTTTATTTCTTTCTTATTTAATATAGTATTACATAATTTGCAGAGTGATATGTCAATTTCATGTTAGTTATGAAGTCTCTGAAAGTTTCTTGAAACTCATCGACTTTTGGGTTGTGTAGTGAAGCATGAAATACCGCCTACAGTACTCCACACTATTATTATATTACAGTCTTCACGTCACACACACACACACACACACACACACACGCTCTCTCTCTCTCTCCCTCTCTCTTTCTCTCTCTCTCTCTCTCTTTCTCTCTCTCTCTCTCTCTCTCCCTCTCCCTCACACACACACACACACACACACACACACACACACACACGTCCACTTCATATGCACGTGCATCTTACACTTTCTCCTCTCTTTCAATTTCTACTCTTTTCGAAGCATACAGAAATTAAAACAATTTTACGGAAATTAACGAACAATCATATGATCCCATATATGTCGAGTTGACAACTTTGTTTCTTGAAATGAATGAATGCCATAAAATAACTTCTTTTGACACACACACGCATGTACTCACGCACACACATACACACACTCTACGTAAAACTTCTGCGCGAATTATGCTATTTCTTGCAGTGTGAATGCGTAAATTTACAGCTCAAATCCAATTGAAATGATCTTTTTCTATTGTGTAATTTTTGTTTGTGATGAACGTATTTAAAAACAGGATCTTCGATATAAACTTAAAAGGAAGTTTTCCCAGAAATCCTGTCCCTTACCTCTTCTTTCTGACATGTCCGAGGTGACATTTCCGTCCCCATTCGTTATTTTTTTCCTAAATTTCTTCCGATTCCTATGTTTGCGATACAGGAGATTACAATTTCATCCACAAAACACGTTATCAATATTTTAATTTTCTCCTTCTCCACACCAAATTCATATTTTACTTTTTTCAAATTTTTATTCTTCGTAATCCATGGAGAAAAAATAGAGAGTACGAATCTTTAAGAATTTACCCATCACCTCACCACTTTCAAAAAGCTACACGCTCCCAATGTTTCACTTTTAGCTTTTTGAAAAGCAGAGAAGTTTCTTCAGAAATGATGTCGTTTACCTGTTGTTTCTAGCATGTCGGGTTTTCTGGTGGTGGTCTGGTATTTTTCAAGTCTACTATTTCAGTAGAATTCTACACATGCGGGAAATATCAGACAAAAGTAAAAGATTGGGAGATTTTAGCTTTTTGAAAGATGGGTGGGCGAGGTGGGGAAGGGGCATTGAGAGTTTCTTTAAGAAAAAATAAACTATAAAAAAATATATATATTTCCCATATTCGTAATCTACGTGGATAAAAAACAAAATTTGAAAAAAGTTACAAATTAAGAAATAGCGATGGGGATAGGGGGAAATTAAAAATTTGAAAACGTGATTTCTGGACAAAATCGCATTAACCCCCTTTTATATGATGAAAGAATACATAGTTTCTGATCCTTCTCAAGAACAGAAAGCAATTTCATGCAAACCCATGCAAATTGTATCCTCGCCCTTCACTATTAAACAAACGATAACTTCCATTATTCTATTAACTATACATCAACTGTGCCGATTCTGCCCATAAGAAAGGAGCAAATAATACAATGTGCTTGTAGGCCATAACACCCAGGCAACGCCGGGATGCATTGCTAGTATATTATTTATTGGTGTGTGTGACATTTATAATGTTTATGCAAACAGAGAATCGTACTAGCATAATATTTTGTCCCAAAGAAACATCTCAGAGAGGCTCGTATGTTAAAAACACAAGGCTTCATTCTGAATACTGGAGGCAATCCACATTTGTATCATCATCATCATCATCATCATCATCATCATCATCATCATCATCATCATCATCATCATCATCATTATAGTTGACGTCTGCCTTCCATGCTAGCATGGGTGGGACGGTTTCACAAGAGCCGGCCAGGCCGAAGCCTGCACCAGACTTCTGTGACTGTTTCAGCAGGATTTTTACAGCTGGATGCCCTTCCTAACACTAACTCCTCAGCAAAGTGGACTTAGTACTTTTTTCGTGGCACAAGCACAGGCAAGGTGAGTAGTGCTTTTTACGTGGCACAAGCACAGGCGAGGTCAGTTTTGGCAAGGTTTTTACAGCTGGATGGCCTTCCGAACACCAACCACATTACAGTGTGGACTGAGTGCTTTTAAGTGGCACCTGCACTGACTGGATCACCAAGTACTTGTAAGACTTGGAAAAAAAAAAGATAAAAATCTTTCAAGAGAGGAGGAGGCATTGAAGGAGGTGATCTTGTGGTGGATGATGAAAAGGTTATAATGAGATAGATACAGGTGTCTTGCTATAGAGGATGTACAAGGTTACCCGGCCGGAGAGAGAAAGATCAGGAATGAAGACAGAAACAGGTGCGCTACCGCAAAGGAAATACACGGTTACTCAGCCTGTGGGAAGTGCAGGAGAAGGAGAGAGAGAGAGAGAGAGAGAGAGAGAGAGAGAGAGAGAGAGAGAGAGAGAGAGAGAGGGAGAGAGAGAGAGCGAGAGAGAGAGAGAGAGAGAGTGGGAGACAGCATGGTAGAGATGGTAAAACGCCGGGCATACTCAGAATGAACGGGGATTAGAATATAAAAGGGATGGTTGAGTAAAGGAAGAAAGAGATATAGATGATGGCAAGTGCCAGGGCGTACCCTTGAAGTTCAAACGCCATAATATAAATGGAAGGATATTGAGAAGGGAATGTGATTAAAGAGTACGAGTAAGTGGCGAAAGACCTGGCGGAGGGGGCTACTGGATAGCAATGATACAGAGGAACAGGGGTGTGAGGACAGGATTGGGGAGTGAGAGCTAGGCATAGTGTATGGAGTTACATGTCGGTGGAACACACAGATCGGGGGCTAGCAGATAGCAATAATAGAGTGAGACAGGGTTTGTGGGTAGAACACACAGGTCAGGGGGCAAGCAGAGAGCAATGATACAGTGGCACAGGGACAAGAGAACAGGATTGGGGAGTGGGAGGTAATCAAATTACATGAAGCGGAAATGTGAGGAAGAGAAGAGATATAGAGACGTAGTTTGGTTTGTTGTGGTGAGAAGTTTTCTTGTTAAGTGTAGGTGGGACACACAGCGCTTCTAGAACTCAGTTTCGCTGACGTGAGCGGGTCTTCTAAAGAACTTCATATCGCCAGACATCTCGATCCATTGCCATTTCCTCCGTGAGGCCCAACTTCCTGAGATCTGTCTTTACCACTTCATCCCACGTCTTTCTGGGTCTCCCTCTTTCACGAGTACCATCCACTTTCAGTGATCGGTACTTCTTTATACAGCTGTCCTCATTCATACGCGTCACATGCCCAAACTAGCGTAGTTTTCTCTCTTGCAATCTACATTTGATTCCACTTATGCCCAACTTTTCTCTCAATACATTTGCACTTTGCCGTACATGTGCACTAATGTTGCACATCTCAATGGAGCATACTACCTTCATTTCTCTCCAGTCTACGCATGTCTTCTGCATTCAGAGCCCATGTCTCACTACCATGGACTATAGCTGTCTATACACAAGCATCATATAGTCTACTTTCCACTCAAAGAGAGTCCTTTTGTTGCCAACAGAGGTAATAGCTCTCTGAACTGCCTCCACCCAATTCTTATTCTAGAAGCTCTCTGAACTTCCTCCACCCATTATAAATATTGTACACACCGATGTTTTAATCTAAAGCTGTTTCAAGTGTCAGAGCAGATCAGTGTTAGAGGCATACATTGTTGCAGCATATCGCTGCATCCACCATTTCTCAGTATTTGCTTGGATCATCTCTGCAGCAAGAGTGAATATTGGTTTCAAATTTTGACACAAGGCCAGAAATTTGGAGGCCGTGGCTAAGTTGATCACGTCAACCCCAGTGCTCAATGGTACTATCTTATCGACCCTGAAAGGATGAAAAGCAAAGTTGACCTTATCGGAATTTGAACTCAGACATAAAGACACTTGAAATGCAGCTAAGCATTTTGCCCGGTACCGTAAAGATTCTGTCAGCTTGCCACTTTAGCAAGTGTGAATATTAATTTAGTAAAGTATATGATTGATTTTTATATGAATAAATTATCCCTCTAAACTATATTTAACTTTTCTGACCTCAGGATTCTAAAGTTCTTATTTATTACGTTCTCATTAGGAATAAACATTATGAGATCAAAGAATAATTATTTTAAAAAATTGAGCATCTGAAAATTATTAAAGACAATGATAATAATTGAAATGTAATATAATGTAAGGCATCGAATCCAAATTACTTTGATAAATAACCTATTAATTAAAGGAATATTTATCATAGGTTGTAATCTTGCCAGGAATTTAATCACTGCATATAGGAATACGTGTGGCTGCAGGGACAAGTATGCCTGTGTGGTTAAGAAGTTTGCTTTGCAATTATGTAGTTTCAGGAGCAACCTCTCAGCATGGTATCTTAACCAAGTAACACCTACCATAACTTCAAATTGATTAAAAGTTTGTGTGAATTAGATTTGATTGTTGGAAACTATGACATGTTCTGGTTGGGACACTGAAACCATTGTCTATTTTAACATTACTGCATGGCCCTTGGATCCCTTTGGTTGATCGCACCTATAATGGAACAGTAATATATATATATATATATATATATATATATATATATATATATATATATATATACATACATATATATATATATATATATATATATATATATATATATATATATATATATATATATATATATATATATATATATATATATATACACATATATATAGTAGAACCTCGCAGCATGAGTAATTTGCTGTATTTTGTATACATAATATAGCGGACAAAATAAACTACATCGATTGAAAGGGAATAGTGAACGATTAATCGTTAATAATCGATAAAAGATATCAATAATTGATAATAAAGGGTATTCGTGTTAGCCCTGAAGAGATCTCTACCTTTTGAATTCATAATGCAATTGTTAATTGTAAAATGAACGAAGGTGGATATTGAAACGATCGTAGGCCTCATATAATCGACAGTTATATTGAAGTTAAGATGATAAAGTGTAACTCTATAATGTTGTATTCCACTTTGTTCTAAACACTCACAAAATAAACATAAAGAATTATAATATTTCCTCGGAGAATGATTCCTGATTTGCATTCAGTCGCGAGAAAAGCGACTTATTTTTACGCGAGTTGCAGAGTTTTTCCCTTTGGCGGATCCATAAATCAGAAAAGGTAAGAGATTTGGATTCACCCAAAATGGAGATCTTTTTTGCTGTATTCAAACTCTCCATATTCTTTATATTACACTACTATATGTGTGTGTGTGTGTATAAATATTATATATAAATATTATATATATATATATATATATATATATATATATATATATATATATATATATATATATATATATGTATGTGTGTGTGTTTGTGTGTGTGTTTGTGTGTGTATATACAAACACATATATATATACATACATGTGTGTGTGTATGTATGTGTGTATGTATGTATGTATATGACAGTATATATACATGTTTTTACATTCATCAATACATACACACACGTGCCATCTTGCATTTTGTCAACTGAAATGATCTTGTGCGTTTTTTATCCTTTGCATCTAATGTTGAACTGGAAACGTTTTGCTAGTGACCTAGTAACTGTAATCTAAAACTTTTGCCGTAGGCCATTCATGTTATTTGATTCCTTTTAATGGTAACCTAACCATGAGTTTATTGGTTACGTATGCTCTGCAATGTATTTTAAAATTGAAGCTAAAACAACCCAATTGTTTAACAGCAGCAAAGCAAGAAAAGAAAATTTTGTAAGCTGATCTTATATATACACACATATGTACATACACACATATATGCATTTGTACACACATATCTATCTATCTATCTATCTATCTATCTATCTATCTATCTACACATAAAGGCGGTGCTCCAGCATGGCCGCAGTCAAATGATTGAACCAAGTAAAAGAATAAAAGAATATATATATATATATATATATATATATATATATATATATATATATATATATATAGACATATATGCATATATAGTTGTCGAACAATTCATGAGTAAAAAAAAAAGATAAACCCAAGCACTCATAAATTGGTAAATTGGTTACATACTAGGATTTGAAGACAATTTTGGCATTCATCAGAAAAGGATGAAAGGAACAGTATGACGTGGGTTCTTTGCTCCAGGAAATCTGAAAAGGTCATATCCGGTCAGCTGGTCGTACAGCTATTGTAAAAGCTGCAACGAAATTGTCCAGGTCCAAATCCCGGGAGAAAAGAAATTTTTTGTACACTGGAGTAACATCCTAGAATTGGGAGCAAAAAAAGCCACTACACGGTATTTGCTTCTAGCGTGGGGTTGGGGCCGGGGTGAAATAGAAATGCAAGAAAGTGGAAATAAAGGATAGAGGAAGATTAATTTCCTCATCATGTAACGTTGTGTGCATGTGTGTGTGTGTGTGTGTTTGTGTGTGTGTGTATGTGTGTGTGTGTGTGTGTGCGTGTGTGTGTGTGTGTGTGTGTGTGTGTGTGTGTGTGTGTGTGTGTGTGTGTGTGTAGCAGTTGAGTGTGGTAAGCCTTATACTGATTTCGGTGAGAAAAAAGAACCGATAGGGGTGCTCGAATGCTTATATCTATGGTGCAGTCGGCCAGCATTGTAGGACAAATCTGCATTCACAAGGACAGGATCGGAAAATTCTACTCTTACAGTTAAGGCAATGAAAGGGTGGAGATAGTTCTTTAGTATGATCCTTTTCGCGGCTAAGCAGGGCCTGCCTCTCCTACAATTGTTATCGTAAGGTTGGCACTTTTCCAATATCCTCCACTTGAGGTCGTAAATACGCAACATTTTTCCTCAACAACCATATATGCTTCGCTAGAGATGTAACGTTCCCCCTCTCTTGGATGGTAAAAAGGAGGATTTGTGGTTGTTGAGTCTGGCTGTAAAGGGATCTTCTGTCGCACCCATATATTTTCACACGTCCGTCACTCCATGTGGATCCTTTGATATCATCGCAACCTCATACAGGACGGTTTCTACATTGCAATGGCCGTTAAGTGGATATACAGTGTTATCCCTGGATCGGCAGCCTCCCCCTATTTTAGATTTGAGCCTACTTGTTAATATTTTCTTCTAAGAGGGACCCTCAAGCTGTGCTTATTAAATATTTTTTATACTAATGTGTTTGGGAAAAGAGTTTATGGACTAAATTAAGACAGATACTGCTTACACAATTCTTTCGTTCAGAGAAAATGGGGTTGTAGACCATATGACTTGACGGTGGGATTTTCTCTTGGAGAGGTCAGGGTCGAGTACCTCAGAAAGTGGTGTTACCCTGTTGATGCTCCCTTGATAGTATTATTTACTTATAGCATTGTTTATTGGTTTATTAGATACCCTGGAATAGTGTAACCCTACAATAATCAAGAAATGTTCATGGTGCTGTTTCGAATTTTGTATACATAATATAGTGGACAAAATAAACTGTATCGATTGAAAGGGAATAGGGAACGATTAATCGTTAATAATCGGTAAAAGATATCAATAATTGATAATAAAGGGTATTCGTAAAATGCAGTTGATTTATTTTAATAGTTCTGTTTTTTGTTTTTAAAACTTATTTATACGAACGTTTCATGGCAGAAAATAAAATAGAAATAAAACTTACGAAATCAATTTTGGTATAAAACATGAGCGCGCGCGTACTCACACACACACACAGCTATACAAACCGCATTTAGGTACACATACATGCACTATGACAGTACCGTCATTTCACTTTCAGTTGGTGCACTTAGATTCTTATTGTCCGTCATATTCTATTACATAAGCCCGAATGGTTGCTCAGTTTATTCTACCCACCATTATTATTTGGAATATACATTAACAAAAGGTTCAAATACGAACACTCTAAAACGAACTATTCGTATCATAGAACCAGTGTCTCATTATTGCTAAGTTGATATTTGGAATATACGCTAACAAACGATTCTCTCTCACGCGTTGACGTCAAGACAAATAAAACAGTTCTATATTTAAGAGATGCCGAATTATGTACATTATTTACATTATTTGCATTATTTACACTCGACGGAAGAAGGCTGGAGGGTATATCAACCGAAACGTTGTGTTAACAACAAACAAGATGAGGACAAATATCCGTCGAATGTAAATAATGTAAAAACAAATAAACTTCCTCATTTTCACTATCGTAATATCATCAATATCATTAAAAAGGATGATGACACATTATTTCCGATTAAGTGTTAAATACTTGTTTTCTCTTCTTAGATACAAAAGTTCATGTTTAGTTCTGACTGTGTGGCAAGAAATTTTGCTTCCCAACCGCCTGGTTCTGTGCTCAGTCTCATGGAGAAGCACTCTGGACGAACGTCTTCTATAGAGCCTCAAGACGTCCTAAGCCTCGTAAATAGATTTCGTAGACAGAAACTGAAAAAAACCCGTAGTGTGTATATATATATTTAATTTTCAAGGAAAGATCCGTAGAAATAGTTACTAGAGTAGCCAAATGTCACATAAACACTTTTAAGGTATTAGTAACCACACGTATATATATATAAACATGTAATTATGTGTGTGTGAGTTTGTCCTTCACCATTGCTTGACAATCAGTATTGGCGTGTTTACGTCTTCGAAACTTAGCAGTTCAGCAAAAGAGTACCAGGCTTTGAAAAAATAAGTACTGAGGCTGATTTATTTGTCTGAAATTCTTCAAGACAGTGCCTCAACATTGACGCAGACTGAAACAAGTAAAGAGTAACACACACACACACACACACACACACACACACACACACACACACACACAAACACACACACACACACACACACACATATACAAACATACATACATACATACATACCAATCGGTTTCACACTTCATACCACATTAAATAATGGTGTCTTCAGTGGTGTCGTGAATGGAGCGATTTTGATCATAGGTTTATTGGGTCAAGGCCGACCAGGAACTAAACACCTCCTCCTCCTCCTCCTCCTCCTCCTCCTCCTCCTCCTCCTCCTCCTCCTCCTCCTCCTCCTCCTCCTCCTCCTCCTCCTACTACTACTACTACTACTACTACTACTACTACTTGATGACATTCATTGAATTGATACTAGAAGTGAATATATATATGTCAGTAAATAGTGGGGTTGTGTTATTTATATATATATATATATATATAGTTATCGCCAAGCCAACATGGCAGTCCCAAAATTAGGACGAAAGTCTCCTTTAGAGAGACTTAGAAATATTAATAACTCTCTCTCTCTCTCTCTCTCTCTCTCTCTCTCTATATATATATATATATATATATATATATATATATATACGCGTGTGTGTGTGTGTGTGTGTGTGTGTGTGTGTGTGTGTGTGTGTGTGTGTGTGTGTGTGTATAATTTTTAGTGTACTAAATCTACTAAACCCATTGGCATCTCTCGGTGTTGAGCATTTGATTCTATAAAATCAAGTATCTGTGATCTCAGATGGCAGTATAAGTGTTTTTGAACTCAAAGAACGGGGACATGAGAACTGCAGCGCAATAGGAATTTTATTAATACTTATATTAACAGTATCAATTCAGTGAGCTTTCATCAAGTGACATAAACTTTTTACTTGATTATATTCTGTTTTCTATGAAATATACTATTTCTATGAGAAAAACAAGGTTTTATAAATGAGCCGACGACCTGGTAGAAATAGTAGCTAAATTTCTCTCTCAAACTACACTTGATAATCTTAGAAAAACATCCATGTATAAATGTAGTCAGAAGCGCATTAATGTTACTCCACCCACCAACAAACAAACAAAAAAAAACAAACAAACAAATAAATAAACAAACAAAAACGGGATGATTATAACTGGGATGTTTTTTATCATAGGTTTGTTGAGTCAGGGCCGGTCAAAGGCTAAAGAAGACGAAGAAAGCGAAGCAAAAGACGACGACGACGACGACGAAGAAGAAGAAGAAGAAGAAGAAGAAGAAGAAGAAGAAGAAGAAGAAGAAGAAGAAGAAGAAGAACAACAACAACAACAACAACAATGACGACGACGACGACGACAACAACAACAACAACAACAACACCAAAAACAACAAACAGTATGATTATACAATCACTTCAATGACTGAAACAAAGTAAAAGATACAATCTCATTATTTTGGTTGTACGCAACATACAAAGTTATTCTTTTTTTGTTTCTGAAATTTTCCATTTTAAAGGTAATTTATGTATACGCCTGTGCTTATACATTTATAGTTTTAATTAGCATTTAACTATTCATTGTTCATGCAGAAGGCACCCCTGAGAAATTCATCTATGTCGTTAAGAAATATAACCCTTCTCTTAAATATATTCTTTATACATACGCCATGATGATAAGAGTATCATCATGTAGCTGGTAATATCACTGTAGCTGGTAATATAGATATGTTGGAGTATCCTGTAATATATTTCAAGTTTGTATTTTGTTTTTAATGTACCCTAAAATTTCCTTAAGGAGACAATATTGTACTCCTTTCGTTCAGCTTATGTATGCGCAACCAGACAAGGTGTAGCCAGAACTATGCTATACAGAAAAAAAAAATAGTGTGTAACTTGAGAGAGATTCGACAGCTGTTTCTAGAGGATTAATCAACTGAAGAAAAGTTCCCTCCGTTGAGGAAGGCGATTGAGACTGATATCGTAGAACATCTGATTAAATATTTAATACGATGTAGTTTCTCCAGATTATGCCTGATTTGAAATCCTACTGGAGTCGTTTTTTAGCTCTTCGTATTTTCGAAATCAATTGAATATATTAACTTTGTTTCTTCCCTAAAGGTATACCTAGATGGAATCTAACATACTTAATGTAGGGAGCAAAGAAAGAAGTTTTAATCAATTGGCAGAATGAGAAGAATGTAAAAGGTTGATAGTAACAATAGAGACATTAATCTCTCTCTCACATTTTAACAAAATTATTCATTAGGAAACAGTAGAACAATTAACAACATAATAAAAATAAGTTTTATTTTGGTGATGCTTGGCTTTACAAATCCTGTGTCATACAGCCTGGTAGACGCTGGTTAACCTGTAATCAGCATCTTGAGATTAAGAGCTTCGTTGAGGAGCAAGTTGTTGTCACATAGAAGGCACCATGCTAAAGAGGCTTAGAAAACGTGCGAAGCGCTTTAAATACTGGTTTACTACGCATGCGCACTCGAGGGGCTTCCGGGAAGGCAAGTCCCTTGCGCATGCGTAGATTGAACTTCCTTAATGGCGGCCATAATTTCGCGCCACTACAAGAATAACCATTAGTATTTATGAGAGTTCTCGTGGACTGAGATAGAGGAAAAAACCTGAAAATATTTTTAATTAAAACTTGAATGGAGAAATGCAGTGGGGGCTGAGTTTGATATTTGGTTCAGGCAGTAGCATTCTCGGATACGTTTCGGTCTTATTATACCTCCTCAGCAAAGCATTACCTAGAGGATACTTATCAAGCATTAAAATGACTGAGAACATAGCAATTTTGGCGTAAAACATTCACAGATGAAGTAGTTTAAATAATGATAGTTGTCTCTTGTATTTTTTACATTAAGTGGTGATTAACATAGCGGTCAACTCATTGCTTTAAATCAATTTTTAATCAATAAAACACACACACACACACACACGCACAAAATTGTTTTGTAGTATCTAGTGACAAGCAACGTAGAGTAGCAGGACTTTCTTATTGTGGTGAGCCCAATTTCATTGTGAATCGCTTTCAAAAGTTACACGTGACAAGGATTTAATTGTTCTCATATTACTAATGCCCTCGAAAAAGATATAAAATTTATCTTCTATCGCGTCTATAAATCTGAGGCTTTGTGGCTATTAAAAATAAATTTGTATTCTAAAATATCAGTAGGATCTGTTATTGTTGTGAAGCATAATCTATCCGTGAGACGATATTTGATGTTATTCCTCTGGTTTCTTTTTAAAAAGCAATCTATTACAGTTATTTGTAATCTATCTATCGGTCTGTCTGTCTGTTTATCTATCTATCTATCTATCTATCTATCTATCTATCTATCTATCTATCTATATGTCAGTCTGTCTGTCTGTCTGTCTGTCTGTCTATCTGTATGTATGTATGTCTACACCAGCGCAGCCACACACACTCCACCTCACCCTCTCTCCATCTCACGCATGCTCACACGCACGCGCACACACGCACGCACGCACGCTCACACACATGAATGTACTTATATCTTCACTCACTCTCTCTCTCTCTCTCTCTCTCTTTCACACACACACTTAACACATACACCTGCACATATACACGCACGTACATACACTTCCACACATACACGCGCGCGCACATAGACACACATCTCCACACGCTCACACGTAGACACACACATATATATACAGAGGGAGAGCGACAGAGTAACACAGACTCACACACACGCACCCATACACATGTGCACACGCATACACATTCCCACTCTGTCTACGTACATATGCCAATACACACGCATACACACTATCACGCACACACACACGCAGTTCCTGCCACACACAAACACACATGTGCTACCGTATCTACACACGCCCCCCCCCCCCCACGCAAACACATACCGACCATTTTTACACTCTTCTGTCCCAAAAAGCACTTTCTCTTTGTCCTTCTACTTCCGGTCACTTCAAAAATGCGACCGCACGTAGATTATTGGCGATTTTTTTCCTGCTTCCTTTGGACTTTGCTGTTTTTCCTGCTCCCAAAGAAGAGCTATGCTCGAAACGTAAAACAACTACTCTTTTCCTTCTCCGAGCGTCATATTAATACTTTGCTACGTTCTCACGTTTTTTTACTTCTTCCCCTGTTTCTTTCTCTGTTTTTTTTTTAATTAACTATGTATATACAGAAAAGATCCATCCATCCATCCATCCATCCATATATGTATGTATGTATGTATTTTTTATTTATTTTATGTGTTTCAGCCAAGTGGCTGCGGTCATGCTGGTGCACCACCGTGGTACGTATGTATGTAAATATGTATATGTATATGTATAAAACAACAGGATTTCATGTCGGCAGATGTAAGAGTGAATTTCTAGAGCGACACAGAATAGATTTGCAACTTTCAGGATATTTCTACTGCATTGGGTTCGAATATTACAAAGCTGTTACCAAGCTATGAGACACGAATGTAATTCTACTTCAACCAAGTCTAAGTCATCCGTTCACTATGCTTCCTCTATGATCACTACTTCCTAAAGTACCCTTGCCTATCATCCAATACAACACCTGTACATTCATCAGATGTACGCTGTGTAACCACTTATCTGCTACAGTTGCTACTATATACACTAGTTCATCTTCTAAAACTCTGCTTATCTCATGCATTGCATATGTCCATCCAGACCATAGTTAACAATTATGACTGAATTCATGAATCAAATTTCGCCAGCTAGAGCGATCATCAACTAGTTGATACCATTCGTGTGTGGGGATAGACAGGTATTTCAGGTTCCGCTTGACAGTGTCCTTGAGTTTCAGTATAGACTTACCAATGTTTCGATAGCTATCTGCCAGTTTCGAGAACATGATCTTCTTTGGGAGTCTCTCATCGCCAAGTCTTGTTATGTGATCTGTCCAACGGAGATTTCTTTGTATCAAGAGTTAGTGCATAGTTTGAAATCCAGTCTTCCTGAGGACTTCGGAGTTTCAGATATGTTGCCGTCATTTATGTTCATGATAGCTCTCAAATGTCGCATATATTCACTATATACAATTTCAAATGGTAATGATCTAAATGTTTCCACTGGGAAGAATAATGTCTTAAATCTTTTATCGAAGCTATATTTGACCTTTCGGAGTTATACGTGATGTTGGTGAATTGAAACTGGAGCAACTACACCGTGGAAGAGTCGTTCTCGCTATTTAATAACAAACAGCAGTAAAATACACTTTAAGTATGTTACATGAGTTGCAGCAGAGATGTGTTTGTAATCAGGTCGCAGTCGTGCAACGAAAATTTTGATACTTCATTAAATAAGTTTAAATTTATAGTGAACTTAATATCTTTGCGGCATTAAATGGCTAGAATGGTTTTTTCACGATATTTTGTTGGTTATTTCTTTTATAAATATTTAATTCAATCGTTATTTTGTGGGTTTGAAAAATTGATTTGATTTCGATAAATTATTTCTTCTTACACTTATACCGCATTCACATACAGGCATTCATCCAACCACTCATCCATCCATCCATCCATCCACACACACACACACACACACACACACACACACACACACACACACACACATACATACATACATACATACATACATGCATTCGTACCTACATGCATTCGTACCTACATGCATTCGTAAAGACATGTATATGGTTAGCAACCTTCAGAATTTCAAATACAACTTTCTGTTGTTCCTTCAGTTATACTTTAGTTATTTGAATATTTCTACAATATTTATTTTCCGTGCATTCCTACATCAAAGACGATTGAGCTAAAAAGATCTCCATTTTGGGTGAATCCAAATCTCTTACCTTTTCTGATTTATGGATCCGCCAAAGGGAAAAACTCTGCAACTCGCGTAAAAATAAATTGCTCTTCTCGCGACTAAATGCAAATCAGGAATCATTCTCCAAGGAAATATTATAATTCCTTATGTTTATTTTGTGAGTGTTTAGAACAAAGTGGAATACAACATTATAGAGTTACACTTTATCATCTTAACTTCAATGAGTGCAGGCGACTTCTCTAGCTGTTGCTGATTTCATAAGTACAGTTGTCATTCATAAATGAAGCTGGCTTTTACAAGTGCAGCTGCCTTTGCGGCTGACTTCTACAAATGTTGTTGACATTCATAAGCAAAGGTCTCATAATGGCAGTTAGTGCAACCAATACAGAAAGCTGACTTTAATACGTGTAGTTAAGTTGTACAAACGCAGTAGACTTTTTCAAGTGCAGATGGCATGAATATGTGCTTCAGACTTTATAAGTGCAGCAGTTTATAACAAGTGTAACTGACTTATAAAACAGCCAACTTTTACAGGTGCAGACGACTTCTACAACATGCGCAGTGGAATTTCACATCTACTATTGACTTTGATAGCATGGGAAGCAAATTTTCACCACAAAGTGATTGGCTTCTGCAAAATGTGCAGTAGACTTTCACAGTTATATCAGCTCAAGAAGGCAAACTGCGACAGATAGACAGACAGACAGATAGACAGACAGACAGATAGACAGACAGATAGACAGACACGCACACACACACACACACACACACACACACACACACACACACACAAAATTTAGTTTCATTGTTACCGTTAATATCCACCTTTTTAGAAACAGCAACATATATTTAAGTATATGTGATTATTTTAGATACAAATTTATTTTTAGTCCTCTAAATATAACTTTGAATATCATATTTAATTCCCATGTCTTTCGCTTTGAAAACTTCATCTTTATACCAACCCTAATATTGGGTTCCTTGGCTGCTGCTTAAATCGACGTTCTTCTAACACTAAGTTTATGAGAATGTACATGTTAACTTGTTAGTCTTTCACAGAAGTAAATGTTCTCACGAGTTCTTGTATCTGTTACAGTTAAACTCAGACAAATAACATAAATAGAAGTATCAAAAACATAACGATACGACCCTTATATATTTTTACTCATAATCCAAGAACTAGTACTTTAAAACATTTTTTGACTCAGATATTTCCTTTCTGCCGTCTGCTGAGAATGGCTGGCTGTTTTAGTTGCGCATGTAGTCTAACATAAGATACAGTGATATTCTGAAAACAAGAGTGACGCTAGCCGCTCGGCTTGTATCTTCATTCACGTCCTGTGTCTTTGAAGTTACTTGTATTTGGTCTCAAGGCGATAAATGTTTTTATTGTGGTTTAGCGCTTAGCCCCTATCGAGCAGACTTATTGAAGATACTACCATGATCATGTCTTCTATTTCAGACACTATCTAGGTGACAGTTTAAAGTGTTCTTCCCTTCCAAGCGTAGTCATCCATTATTTGCAATATAAAGGCAAAGTTGTTACATTTTTTTACTCATTCCATCTTAACATTTTCTTCCCATTTAAGGTGTTGAACTGAAAGAATCGTTAGCCTGCCAGGCGAAATGTTTAGCGGCATTTCGCCCGTTCTGAGTTCAAATTCCACCGGGATCGACTTTGCCTTTCATTCTTTCGAGGTCGATAAAATAAGTACCAGTTGAACACTGGGTCGATTTAAGCAACTTGGCCCCGCCCCCAAACTTGTGCCAAAATTTGAAATCAATATTTTCTTCCAAGTGAGTGACTTTCTAGGCACTCACACATTGTCGCAATTTTTATTTCATCTATTTTTTTTTCTATTTTGCATTTTGACTGTTTCAATCACAAATTTTGTTTATTCCACAACTATATGTAAAAATAAGTCTATATTTTATTAAATCAGTATTGTGAAGGTTTTGATAGCTTTTATATTTGACGTTTTGTTCTCATTGTGTTAATAACTGTGGCTATGAAAACAGTATTATCTTTCTTTCTGGTCAGACTACTATATGTTTTCATTAGATGAATTCAAGTTTAATATAAAAGGAAGAAAATTGTTTTATCATGTCTTGATTATGGTACAAAAAAATCTCAATATTAATTAGCCAAGCATTATATTATGCAGTGTGTATTCTTATATGAAAAGACATTTTTTTTTTTGCTAACAGGTCAACACCACAATTACCATACTTAAACACTGTGGCTTCATACAAATACGCTACTTGTAGAAACCTATATTGTTTATGACTCTATTGATGTTTTAGTTATCATAGTGAAACAGTTTTCGTTCTCTCTTTTACCTAACATCATACTTTGAAGATTTGTCATATTTATTTATTACCCATCCAAACTACGTTTATCCTTATCCAGTCTCAATAACAAGTAACATGACTTTCTTTCCATATGGTCTATTAGTGACATCAATTTATATATCTTTTAATCAATATCCAGAAGATAATCAAAGACTAAAATATCACTAAATTAGTCATCGTAAAACTACTAATTTATGGAATATAAACCAAATTTACCACTACGTTTCTATTTCATACGCCACTATATTGATATGTAACGATATGGCAATGGTATATTTCCAGACTTCATAAATCTTGTTTGTATATTCTTTATTGTGTTGTTATTTCTACTGTTACTTCGTATTAATTACTATTATTTTTAGTTCCACCTTTAAGGCGACGAGCTAGCAGAATCGTTAGCACGCCGGACAAAGTCTGCAGTGGTATCTCGTCTGGCTCTTTAACTTTGAGCTCAATTTCCATCGCGATCGACTTTGTCTTTTTTCCCTTTCGAAATCGATAAAGTAAGTACTGGGACCGATTTTCTTTCTTCCCTCGAAAATGTTGAGCTTCCGTCAAAATTAGAAAGAATTATTTTAGCTTCTTCTTGAAAGAACCGCTGGAGTGTCGAACAAAATGCTTTGTGATAATTAAATTTGGTTCTAGGGGGAGCTGATAAAATAAGTACAAATCAAATATTAGGATCGATATAATCGATTGTTCTCTCATTTGTGGATTTATGTCTGTGCAAGAACAGTGTAATACAGTTCCCTGTATTATCATCATTACTAAACCCTAATTCTTTTTTGTAATTCTTGAATGACACTAACATTTTAGTATTTCATTCTGCAAAATTTATTAAGAAAGACAAGTTTATATATTTCAACGATCAGTAAACAATGTAGAAAATTTCAAATGTTGAATGTATATCATCAATTTCTAATCATAAAAAGTGTCAAAATGCATATAATCCTATGCCATCAATTTAATTACGTTACCTATTGCCCCTATTTTCTGTATCACATATAATTACTTTTTTCATACAGTGGAAACAAATAGAATATGAGAGAAGTGTTGAAGTAATTGAATTAGTATAATAATAAAGGAATGTATATTTTCAAAGATCAATGTCAGTTGTGGAAAGGATGTTATTGCAATTCTGCTTAAATCCCCGAAAAGTAGTTATTGCTTAGGCATAACTATATATTGTATGTTAATGACTATGAGCGACGCTACGTGATTACTCACAAAATACTATAAAACATCTTGAATTTATCAATACTAATAAAAGAGAAGAAAAATATTGCGAATGATGATGAAAACAAAAAGTGTTACGGTTATTGTTTCATATTATTTGATGAGAAATAAAGAAATATTGTAAAGATAACTTTAAAATACAATATAAGACATCATATGTTGCAACAAAATTTTATTGATATAAATTTAAATGTGTCCGAATACTGAGGACGTTAACAAAAATTTGTCAAGTTTCCAGTTAACATTAGCCAGTAGAATTTCCGAAAAGTCTTGTCGTTTGTGTGATTTCAAAATTAAAATCTGTGCATGTTCATCCAGCGCCCATTGAAGTCCATCTCATAGTGAGACATATCAAAGAATCTTTCTGGGTAGTCGTAGAACCTATGTCCCCAGCTGTAGTTATGGTAGGGATAATGGTTATAGTAATGGCTCCCTCTGTGGTAATGGTTATAACCAAAGAAAGGATGGGAGTAATGATTGTACATGTCCATCCAGTTACCATCGAAATCCATTTGGTAATGGGACATATCATAGAACATGTCGTAATAGTTGTGGTACCTACGTCCCTGACTGTAACTGTGGTAAGGGTAGTAACCCGAATGATGATAACCGTGGTAGCCACTGAATGAATGGAAAGGATGATAGCCATGATCATACATGTTCATCCAGTGTCCATTGAAGTCCATCTGGTAGTGGGACATATCAAAGTACCTTTCTGGGTAGTTGTAAAATCTATGTCCCCAGCTGTAGTTAGAGTAGGGATAATAATTGTAGTAGTTGCTCTCCCTATAGTAATGGTTGTGACCAAAGAAAGGATGGGCATCATGATTATACATGTCCATCCAATGACCATTAAAATCCATCTGGTAATGGGACATATCAAAGAATCTCTCGGGATGGTACATATGATGGAAATTCATATATGGACAATACATATAACGCCTGTAATAGTTGTCATATGGGCTACAGTGACGTCCGTATCTGTCCATGTATCGGCCATACATGTCCATTTGGTAGTGGGACATGTCCATGAATCTCTCAGGACAGAACCCGTAACGACCATAGTAGTAGCTAGGGTTGTAGCCATGTCTTGAAGAATTAAACATGTAGGAGTAGGGGCTAGAGTAGTGTCCGTGCATATCCATCCACCTTCCATACATGTCCATCTCATAGCCGGACATATCCATAAACATATCTGGGAAATTCATGAAATAATCAAATCTATGGAACCTATCGAAATCATGGAAATTGTGATTGTTGTACATAGATCTACCATAGTAACTATCTTGGTCATGATATCTGCCATAGAAGCCATAGGATCTGGGATCAACCATTCTTCCATAAGAATCCATGTATCTGCCATGGAAGTCCATTGACATCATGTGCATTGGTTCCATTCTACCGTTGTATATGTGTCCGTACATGATGGAATACAAAAACTGGTTACCAATCTCTGTAAGTTCAATTCAAGCTGAAATTGGAAAATATGAGGGAGTTGCTGAAAAATTATACAATATATATCTGAAAAATTTTATGGTTTGCATTTTCTTCCCATTAATGTGCTCTTTACAAATCTACCTATTTATACAGGCAAACAGATAACATATAGACAACGTATAACCTCGCACACATTTATGAATGCACGTACATATGTATGTATGTATGTATGTATGTATGTATGTATGTATGTATGTATGTATGTATGTATGTATGTGTGTATGATATTTCATTGAGTTTTAAGTTCTTCTTTAGAGAGTTCAAGCCAGTCTCTAACAAAGCGACAAGACTTTTTGAGTTAAAAGAGTTCCCGCTGTTTGTAAATATGTGGTTGGGTTGGTGCATGTATTCATCTAAAGAATCTCAGCTGGAAATCTTTGGAATATCTTACAAATATTCACTGTGCCACTAATAGTTGGACTTGGAGAATCCACGGCAGCTTCTTGTGTTCTTTCTTCACAAAAAAACCTTATATTTCTTTTGGTACATAGCCTATTTCATCCATGATGAGAGGTACAAATGAAGATTTATAGTCAGAGTACAAGTGTTGTGAGTTCCTTACTAATTCACCATATGTATGTATGTATGTATGTATGTATGTATGTATGTATGTATGTGCGTGTGCATATATGTCAATATTCAGTTTATTTCAAGATTTCTTGCCAATAGAGAAAGAACCGGTTTCTAACCTAGATCCAAGGCTCCTTCATTGGAATTTCATCATCAACAACAGGGTATTTATGTATGTATGTATGTGCGGTATTTTCGGTTTTAATTCTTCCCACTAAGAAGTTAGTTCTGACAAAAAAACAAAGCTTAATCGTTGGAATTGGATAACAACAAAGGTGCTAAACGCTGAACGCTAGAAAATTCTTGCATATTTTTACTGCTCTGTTTACAGATTGTATTTGTAAGGTGCATGCTAATTGGTTACTTTGTTTAACAGAAAATGATAGCCTTCAAGAATGAAACATTTACTAACATAGCCAAATGCACCAATAATTATAATTATACTATGTAAATGTGAATTTATAATAAGGTTTGAGAAGCTGCAAGTTTTGAAGCAGTTGCCTACAAATATTCTCCTTGTCACTGAGTATGGATGAGATGTTCACATGTTGATATCTACTGATATCAACGACTAAACATAATTTCTCCTTCCTGCGTATGTGTATTTATTGTGTGTATGTGTACGTGTGTGGAGGGGGATGTTAACGCGCGTGTGAATATATCAAGATGCAGCAAAAGAAAGCAAATGTGTCTAGTTCATTTTAAATAAAATTTTAAAATATCTTTTGTTCAAAATAGAAACTGCACAAATTGAAAATACAAACCAAATCATTAAAAAAAAAAAATGGATGGTTCTTTTGTGCATGAAACGTCACTCAAATTTAAATTACTAAAATAACAATAAGCTTTGTTAAATAAATATGCACACAATATCATAACAACATAATGATTATCTATAACTGTAGCTCTAAAAATGACCGTTGCCCTATGAAAATCGATTAAATTAATTGCAAATAATTTATATAGATTTTTTAGGCTACATTCATGGACTGGTTTACATTAGACAATATTGCCTACAATGATATACTGAAGATCAAAGGAAATCGAAACGCGGCTCTCAAACTTATTATGTGCGGTTCCCGAGATGATTTTGTGTTCCAGTGTTACTTTTCCTAAAGCAGCCTTGACATCCTGCCAGCTGTGGAACTGAAGAGTTGATAGAAGCCTTTGCAGTGATTCGAAGTCCAACCGCGAAAAAAGCAGTTCACGGACATGATTAAGCCACAATCGCATCATACAAATTTCACAAGAACAACATAAAAATCGACCAATCAACTTGAAGCTATCGTGTGAACAGCATCTCGAATGTTCTCGAATGTTTTTTCCTACTTTAGCAGGTTGGCCTATCACAGCAGAGCGCTGTTGGTATTCAGGCAGGACATATATCGGTTTTCACCTTAACGTGCGGCGGACACACATCTTTTGTCTTTGGTTTTTCAGATAACAAATAGCCGAACAAACGCAGTTAAGTCAGTTCTTACATATTATTCGAATAACCAGTGAAACTTTGATAATTTATGTATGATACGTGCAGAATCTTCTCTTAATAAAATCTGTTGTTAAACATTCGCGAGTTTGCTTTTGTTGTAATATATGCAGCCAGCCTGATTTTACATTCAGTTAATAAAGATACAACATCAATCTTTCTCACGACAACTCGTTCCCATAAAGATTGGTGACTGAACGAAGAAAGGTCTACAACGAACAACAATGGGACCTCTTCAATGAGCAATCATTAATCAATATACTTAAGTAAGATTGTAGTCATATATATTCTTTTCCTAAATATAATTAAAAAAATATTTTTGTGGATTTTAAGCACAAGAAAATGCCACCATATGTCTCGTATCTAAAACTCGTCCGTTTCTGCTATAGATTATGATATCAACGACAATTTGAATGTCAACTGAAATATTAAAACGGCAGGAGGAATATTCTTTTTTATATTCCAATTGGTGAAAAATAGTGTCACTAGTTACATGCTTCTAACAGGATATTCACTGGGCCAATGAAATTCCGACTTTTTTGCGTATAATTATGTATGATAATAAAGTTATAATTACTTCCACGAATCACACACACACATACACATACACAGAGAAAGAAACAAAAACTCTAAAGAAAGCATTCAATAGTACGACTTGGTCAGCTAATATGTCAATTTATTGCAATTATTTCCTAATTGTCCTCTTTGTGCTTTCTACTGTGAACGGAAAGGAAGTTTGTAAAATTAAAGAAACACAAGGAAAATGAGATTTGAAGCCAATACGAAAGTAAATACTGTTTAGCAAAATGTTCACCTCTTCTGGGTCCACACCATCAACATTGCACATTAGAAGGCAAAAATATAAAGCCCCAATACGTTAAAGAATGAATATAAAAATCACCGAACACGTTTTAAGCTTTCATTTATTTGTGTTTTTTAAAGATTAGAGATTTTACTTATTATTCTTCTAGTATGTTAAAGTGGCTAACGTGTATAATTAATGAATAGCACATAGTTATAAATTAGTAGCTATGAAATTAATCTGAAATGAAAGTGAATTAAAATTGGAGAACAGCTATGTATGAAAAAATGCAAATTAGAAGTACTGAATATTTGCAAAATGTAAAGAATATAATAAATTTATACTGAATTATTGTAACTGAATTAATAACAAAATAAAGGAATATGCTTTATAATATAATCAAAGACAAAAGATAGATATAAACTAGCATAGAAACGGTAAAATATAGAAAATATATATCAGTTACTAAGACAAGAAACATTTGGAACAATTAGCGCAGTATCACTATTCGCAATTTTAATCAAATTGTCTCACCTTAAGAAGAACTGAAGTCTCTCAATCGAGATGACGAGTAACACAGAACACTTGTTCTTGGAATAGTTTAGAAAATATATTTTCCACTTTATATACCTTTACAACGATAATTAAAATGCTGTGGCAGATTAATTAGTTAATTATATACGAAGTATTTAACAAGTGTATGTTTAATGACTAGCTAAACTTAGTAATTTGATTAACTTTCATAAAAAAATGAAACAAAATAGTGTTTTTTTTTTTAAATATTACAAAGAATGCTGTATTTTTTGTATATGGCAAAGGTATTTTCAGTTTTTATTCTGAACGTTGAATGTTTCATATTTTATTTGGTAATCTTTATTGCTGAAATAGAGCGTTCTTATTGTTATAACTGGTTTTACAATTAGTGTCATCCACTTTAAATATTTCACATATAAGACGAAGGGAATAATAGGTTTATTTTCCAATTTAGTAGCAATACAATCATAGTATCCTAAGAAATACATTCGTCTTGCTTTTGCAATGCATAATATTCAACATTTTATGGAAATAAATTATAGTATAGATACGATTTTTAACCACTTTATGCTTCTTCTGGATCTACTTCATTCATAGAAGAAAAATGGTTTCAGCTGAAATTGTAACTGTTGTAACATTGTTCCAATTAATATCTGACATACAAAATATTTATGACTAGTTTGTACACCTTTATATAATAGAGTGAATTTTACATTGATAACAGATATACTTATCAGTGGTCAAGAAATAGTTGTAGGTTACCAACACAGGCAACCAAATATACTTTCAAACAAAACACAAGAAGCTTAGATATTTTACGAAATCTTATTAAATACATAAGGCAGGTCTGCATGATTTTTTTATGTTTAAATGTCTACATAACTTTTTAAAGCTATTTTTAAAGCTGATTTCAGCTCTGTTATTAGTTTTTTTTTCCCATCACGTCTAGTTTTTCAGTGATAAAGTTTTTCTAAATTATGGTATCAGAGAATCAGATGACAGTGACTATCTGATTTATTTTCTTCAACAAAATAGATTGCTATAAACCAATGCTGACCTAATATTAGTAAAAGTAAAATAGCAGCCAATGTAAAGTTTATTTAACAGTTGTTGGCAACTCTGACAGACGACGTGGCCTTGAAAAGCTGTGTACACGATTGCTAACTGATGTTTTAGTGTTGTTTTAGTAGTACTAGAGGTCAGTCGTTGGTGATATTTACTTATAAACTCCATTTAAAATGAGTACATATTGATATAATCCAGACATCTTCTGCTATATTTGTGGCAGATATGTTGTCATTAAGCAGAAACAAAATATAACTGATCTTGTAAAAAATCTATACTTTGCTTATTTTGGTGTAAACTCGGTGATGAAGACAAACCTTGGGATCCACACAAAGTATGTCACATTTGTGTGGAAGGGCTGAGATTCTGGAAAGCCAGTAAGAAAAGAAATGCCTTTTAGCATACCAATGGTGTGGCAAGAGCCGAGTAATCACGCTGACGATTGTTATTTCTACATTGTTGATGTAGAAATAACAATGATGAGTATAGTGCAAAAAATAAACATAAGATAGTGTATCATAGTATTCCTTCAGTTATACATCCTATTGCACATGGAGTTGGCATTCCAGTTCCTCTCCTTCCCACTTGCTTTGAAGAATGTCACATCAGATAGTAATGAAGAAGAAGGTAATGACTGCACTCCTGACAAAATCGAAAGTCCAAAGTTATATACACAGGAAGAGCTCAATGATTTGGGGAGTGATTTGAACCTACTAGACTAAAAAATGAAAAAGCTTTTTTGTTACCGGGAACCTTCTTCTCTTGGCATCATCACAGAGAACACGAGTTGTTACCATTCTTTGCTGAGGATGAATCAGCGGTGCTTTGTTATAATATTACGAACCTGCTAAATTACTTTGAGATCGAGAGCAATCCCTCAGAACGGAGGCTGTTCATTGATTCCTCCCATGTTGCTTATGTAAATGGGATAGCAGAGCTAAAGAAAAGCACTGGATGGTTAAAAACAGGCCACAAAAGAAAAGTTTGTTACCTGGATCCCAAAACATTCAACATGAGCCCTTGATTGAACCTACAAAAGTACTGCGACCACCTTTGCACATCAAACTGGGTTTGATGAAACAGTTGGATAAATTTTTGCCTGCAGACGGACCATGTTTGCAGTATCTCTAAAAAAATTCCCAAATACAACCAGTTAGAAAATTAAAGCAGAAAAAGAGCAGTCATTAGGGCAATTATACAGGAGACGTGAGGACTGTGTAGGCTTGCAATACAAACAGTATAATACAATCAACTGCTCAGCTATATCAAAAGATCACTTTCTGAAGACAAGCACGTATCTTTGCATTACTCATTATACAACAGTCGTCGGACACTAACAATCTGTTTACAAGATGTAGTCATGTCCATAACATAATCCAACGATGTAGAAAGAATAAAACAGAACAAACTAAAACATCGTGACAGCTGCTACTCTGAAAAAATTTCAACATGGCACCGCCATTTACACATACGAGGGGATGCTGAAAATTTCCTGGCTTTGAGTGAAAGATTATACAGGAGGATCAGTTAATTATGATTTTATTCAACATATCCCCCCCACCCAGATTCACACATTTATTGCAACGGTTTTTCCATTTTTCTAAGTCCTGTGAAAGAACTCACAAAGTTGAGCCTCCAACCAGACCTTTCGCGACACCCTTAAAGCCAGGAACTTTTCAGCACTCCTCGTATTCTTTGAAAAGAACCTTGTTTATTAGCAGGTTTGATTATTTGGTTATCGCAAAATCAAATTATTGTTATCGTGCACAGAGTTTTCAGAACATTAAATATCCAGTTGTACATATTGGGATAAAAGTAGTCTTTGCTATTTATTTATGTGGTCGTTCAAATCGAAAAATAAAATGTATTTTGGAAGACTACTCATAAATGATAATATTTATTACTCCTGAAGAATGCAGCAGTAAAGAAACGCGTCAGTTGTTACACATCAAATTTTGGTGAGTCAGAATTAATCACAAAATAGAATGAATAAATAAAGGATTACATAAATGTTTGGTTGCTGAATCTAACAATAATATTCGCTTATATTATCTCTATTTCTGAGAGAATATTGGCTGAATGTAATAGGATTTGTTGTTATTGATTACACTTTGAGAAGTTCATGTATTTTTGCATTAAGTAATATACGCGTTGCTTTTGATTTCTCCCCAGATATTAAAACTTTAAACGGTCTTAATTTACATTTTTTCATTGTTTTCATCTGATTCATAACGGCGAGACCAACGCGATCACTCGTTGAACACTACGTGCCATCATATACAGATTATTTGTAGAATTTGAAAATATTCTTTTCTATTCTAGGCACAAGGCCCGAAATTTTTAGGGAGGGGGCCAGTCGATTAGAGTGACCCAGTACGCAACTGGTACTTAATTTATCGACCCCAAAATGATGAAAGGCAAAGTCGATTTCGGCGGAATTTGTTATTTTAATAGAAGTAAAAGCCTTAAGTTGTTGATAAATCAGGTATTGTTGAAGAAGAAGCTATCAATACAGATCTTGGCAGTGTGTACTGTAACAGAACTGTTGTTTTACAGAAAATTATTGAAGCGAACAACTTTATAACAGCTTTTTCAAACTGAATGCAAAAAGCTTTTCTGGTATTAGAAGGACAGCAATATGCACCGCCGGAAGTTGTTGCTGACAAAACAGCGGTAATTTTATTCAACTGAATACACGTCATTGATTGGTTGAAATTACCGAAATACAACAACTTTAACACAAAATAACTTCGTAAATAGCAACTTTTCGCAACAACGCTAAGAGTAAAAGATGTTCTATATGACACATTCTACCAGTATACGAAGTTTCAAAGTGTTTAATTAAATAAAATTAATTAATCGAGTTGCCCATGAAAAGGAAAAGATCCCGAATTTGTTATCTCCTTAGAAATTTGAATATCATGTATTGTGAAAATTGAATTTATTTCTCAGGTTGTAATGATTATGTTACAACTAAGGTAGAACATATTTCAAGTGGATGACACTAATTGTGAACCCAATTATATCAATAGAAAATCGTTTCGCTTCAGCAATGAAGATTGATGAAAAATTAATTAAATCATACAGAAGAAACATGAAAAGACTTTTACCATATACGTAAACAGTACATATTTTGTAAAATATAAAAAGTGAAATCTTTACTTTTTTCTCACATGAAAGTAACTAAAATTTCTGTTTAGCCAGTAATTAACTATACACTCGTTAGATATTTATATAATTTACAAATTAGATTATCTAAGCTTCATATTTATCCGTATGAAAGTATATAAATTGAAAAATTTCCGCTGTAAAACATTGCTTTGAAGAACAACTGTTTCGACGGTTTCAAATCTTGTTAAGGTGAGACAATTTTATTACTTTTGTGAATAGGAATTTAGCATAAATTTGTTGCCGTAAAAATCTCTTCATTTAGTAAATGGTCGATATTTTCTTTAACTTGCTGTTACGTTGCTAGTTTATATTTCCTCTTTAATCTTCATTAATATCCTGAAACATATTTCTGTATTTTCTGATTTATCTGGTGTTACCTATTGGTCAGTATTGCAGCGTTTCCGTTAAAATATATTTTATCACATTTTGTAAGATGTATGGTCCAATATTTTTAAAAGCAACATTTTCTTCATAAATTAACTAAACTATTAGATTACTTTAGTTTTATTTGAAATATATTTCATATTCGTTAGATGATATTTGAATTCTGCTCAATAATTTTAGATTTCAGCCACCTCAACAAACAGACTTAACTGATAAAACTCGATAACTTTAAAGGTAAAAAAAAAAGGAGAATTATGTGAAAACTGAAAATATTATTTAGTAAATATATTTAGTATATATATCAGCAAATCCTATATTTATCTTCGTAGAGAAATCTGTGGAGTGCTTTGGACAGGTGGAAAAGTTGCTGTACAGTATTTGTATTTATAATGAATTCTAATCGTATTTTAGTGCGCGCAAGTTTACCCAAATGTAGGAAGAAAAAAATTACTGAATATTAACTGTTATTAATTAACAAAGCAACCGACCTAGTTGTGTTAATGATGTCTTTATACCTCTTGTGCTCTACATAGACAATTGTAACTTCAAATATGTATTAAGGTAAGCTTAATGATTTTTGCCGCCGTTTCAAAGACTTTTAACTAATGTAAAAAAACTGCTACTTTTACAACTACTGCGAACAGAAAAAAAGGCCTCTGGCTTGACTTGGTTTCGAATGTTACTGGGTTCGTTTAAGTAACCGCATGATTGATTCTTCATTCCACAGAGAAATATAAGCTTGTAATTATTTATAGTTAATAAATGTGCTGAAATCAATGAATCAATTATTTTTATTTACCTAAATAATACTTTGCTGGCTATAAATTCAATTAATTAATTGTTATTGTACTAAACAATGTATATGGATAGATTAAATGTGTAACAAAGTAAGCTTAATTGCTTTTTCTTTTTTTTTTTTTTTTGCAGACATCATGCAACGTTGGACAAAAATAAGCAAATGCATGCTGTTATTGATCTCTCAATGACTGAAAAATGTCATTGACTTTACTTAGTTTCAGAATTTATTGAGTTCTCGTTAGTTATTCCGTACTTGTCTCTTCTTACTACGGATAGATTATAGCTTATAGCTATTGATAACCACTAAATATGGTAGCTTTGATAAATCAAAATTTATACGCACACATACATACACATATATAGACATATACATTTATGTTGCTTTCTCTGTCTTCAAACATAGATACACGCACATATATATATGTCTATGGACTTCCAAGGCAGATACATGGATTCTTATGGAAGAATGGTAGATCCCAAGTGCTATGGTTTCTATGGCAGATATTCTGACAATGAGAGATATTACAGTAGATCTATGTACAACTATTACGGTTTCTATGATAACGATAGGTTCCATAGACACGGTTTTTTCATGGACTTCCCAGAGAGGTTTCTGGATATGTCCAGATATCAGATGGATAAGAATGGAAAGTTGATGAACATGCAAGGGTACAACTCCAACCCCTACTGTTATATGTTCAACACTTCAAGACATGGCTACTACCCTGGCTACCGCTATGGTCGTAATTAGTTCTATTCTGAAAAATTCATGGACATGTCTCACTATCAAATGGACATGTATGGCTGATACATGAACAGAAATAGTCGCCTCTACAACCCACATTACAACTTTTACAAGCGTTATATAAACTCTCTATTTTGGAATTACTTCTTTAAGCAGTACCTTGAGACATTATTTGACCTGTCCAGCTACCAGATGGACATGAATGACCAGTACATGGGCAGAGATGGGTGTCACTGTAACCTATACTACAGCAGTAACAGGCGTACTAGATACTGTCCATTTCAGAATTGCTGTCTTAAGAACAATTCTGGGACATTTACGGACATGTCCAACAACGTGATAGACATGAATATCCGATACATGGACAGAAATGGTCCCCTCTGCAATGCATATTACAACTTTTACAAGCGTTACATAAACTGTCCGTTTTAGGATTACTTCTTTAAGCAGTATCCCGAGGCATTATTTAGCCTGTCTAACTGCCAGGTGGACATGAATGATCAATACATGGACACAGATGGTTGTCACTGTAACTCATATTACAACAATGACAGGCGTACTAGGTACTGTCCATTTCAGAATTACTACTTTAAGAACAATTCTGGGACATTTACGGACATGTCCAACAACGAAATGGACATGAATGGCCAATACATGAACAGAAATGGTCGTGACTACAAACCATATTACAACTACTACGGGCGTTATAAAAAATGTCCGTTTTGGACTTACTTCTTCAAGCACTATCCCGAAGCATTATTTGACCGGTCCAATTATCAGATGGACATGAATGGCTGATACATGGACAGAAATAGTCGTCACTGCAAGCCATATTCCTTCTGCTACGGGCGCTATAAAAACTGTGCATTTCGGACTTCTTTAAGCACGAGATGGACATGAATGGCCAATACATGGACGGAAATGAATGTCGCTGTAATCCATATTACAACAGTAAGAGGCGTAATAGAAACTGTCCATTTCGGAATTAATACTTTAAAAACAATTCTGAGAGATTCATGAACATGTCCAACTATTGGATGAATTTTGATGGTTATTGGATGAATATGTCCTATTAACAAATGGGTTTTTATGGTAACTGAATAGACATGTATAATCATTATTCCCATAATTTATTTGGTTATAACCATTACCACAGGGGGAGCCACTACTATAACTATTATCCCTACTATAACTACAGCTGGAGACATAGGTTCTACGTCTACCCAGTAAGACTCTTTGATATGTTTCATTACCAGGTGGCTTTCAACGGACGCTGGATGAACATGAATATATTTGTAATCACAAAAACACCAAAACTTTTCGGAAATCTTATTGGCTAATGTTAACTTGAAATTTATTACAAATTTTCTTTAATGTCCTCAGCATTTGGATTCATTTAAATTTATATCAATAAAAAATCGTCGCAACGAAAGATGCCTTATACCGTATTTTATAATTTTTTATTTTTCGTAATATGCAATTGATCAATGTAATGCTGAATATTTTCATAAGCTTCTTAGAATTATACTAATTCAAAAACTTCGGCAATTCTCCACATTCACGATAAGTAAGGACAAAGATGCGGTCAACAAATTGTTCTCTATTCAGTGCACAACGATAAGAAACAGAGTTAAATTAAACTGATGGTTTAACTTCAGTTTAAACTCTTTTCAGTTTAGAAATAGAGGACATACATTCTGGCATTTACATTTTTTAGATTATTTGCTGTCACCTGAAAGATATAAACACGTCTTTATAAATGAATTTTCTTGACTAAAATACCACAATGTTAGCGCCGTTCAAAAATGCGACAAATAGTTGAAGCTTAGTTTTGATTGTAAGAGAAGGAACAGAAATAATAGTAAATGATAGGAAGTAAGAGCAATAGTGGAATAACATGATACTGAAGAATTGCTGATCTGGGTGTATATACACCATTTGTTAACAAGCGAGATATATTCTCCGTGACAAAACGCAGTGAGTAGCTTGTTCCCCCAGTTTGAACGTGCATCAAGCACATTCGGACTAATAATAACATATCTGATCAGTAGTTATGAAGTTTGGGAAAACCACTTTTCTCACTGTGGTATATATAATAAAAAACTAAGGGATAAATTCGGTGTATATTTCAGGGATTGGCACTAAGGAAACTTCCCTAAGAAGGTATTTGAGAATTTTTGGTTATCGTTTTGGTATAGATTAAATTGTTGCACATAAAACTGTGTTATTAATAGACCAAAGCTAAATAAGATGTAATGTTGGCCAATGTGGATCAACAAATGTAGCTTATATAGTAATTTCAAAATATGGAAAAGCAAGTTTCACTTTGGTGGTTATGCATATCTAATATGATAAAGATTATATAAAAAATTCCTTATTTCGATTGTGAACAGCGAGATCTGAATATTTGTATATCTATTCTTTATACGTTTTGGCAGATTTGAATGAAAATATGTTAGTCGCTGTTGTGTACGTCTGTGATGTACACAACTCCTTCTTACAACGGCAGTGTGTTCATAACACACAGGGCTCATTGGTGCAAGACATTTCTTGAACACGGGTATTTCGGTATGTTGTGTTGTGCCAGTGAGCAGTACCCATACCATTGAGTCTTAACAAATCACTGGCTTTGTTAATAATTTCAGCTGATGAACTGATTGTTGATTCGTACTGATGTCTAGCAACCGTTATTTGCAATGTGAACAGCATGATCTGAAATGATGGTTTCCGTTGTAATTGAAGAATAAGCATTTCAGTGATGATTTGCTGAAGCTAATGAGCGACTACCTTCATAGTCTACGTCAGGAAAATGTCGTACTGATGACCAAAATCTTTTCGTTAGATGACTTAAGCAAAAATTTCTTATACATTATACACAATCATACTTTCACTTAAGTCCGCATAGACAAGTATGATATTGATTTCAAATTTTGGTACATGGCCAGTAATTTCAGGAGAGAGGATAAGTCGATTACATCGATCCCCAGTGCTTGACTGATACTTGTATTATCGACCTCGATAGGATGAAAATCAATTCGGTGGAATTTGAACTCAGAATGTGAAGACGGACGAAATAGTGCTAAGTATTTCCCCCGGTATGCTAACTTATCTGTCAGCTCGCCGCCTCATGAATGTATATGATGTTGGAAATATACATGGTGAGTTTTGCTTTGTGTTAATTGCAAAAAGGTTGAAATTTCAATAGATTTAGCAATGTTTATTGTTAAATAGAGAGGAGAGGAATAATCATTCCTCTCCTGGAATTAATTCTGACGGAATTAATGCAAAACTGCAAGTAAGGATGTAGAGTTCAAAGATTTGGGGATTAAAGATTAGGAAATATGAAGAGGCAGTAATATTCGTTGATATTCTTGGTATAAATCGTCCGATTACATGACATCAAATAGAAAGAGTTGATCCACAACCCTTTGTGTATTCGCTTGATGGTCATTTCATATAAATTTTGTTTGCGGGTGAAATCCTCGAGATGAAGACGATGGCTTTTTTAGTTGTTATCTATATTATTGCTGTTTTTAGTAGTAGTCTATATTATTGATTTTTTTTTAGTTGTCTATTTTATTGCTTTTACGATAGAGATGAACTTCCAGTAAATTATACTGCCATGTTAACCCCAGGGGGACACCTCCTCCAGCTAGTTATGCACTGCACTCTACACTTGATATATATTGCAAGCGGGAAGAGAACTCCCTACTATTTTAGCCCCGAGACCACCAGACTGTACGGTTTTGACCTTCTTATGGTCATCCTCGGTGATGGATACTCATCCGGTAGACATAGCAGTCGTTCACTCCAGTTCGCATTATACAGAAAAATAGGTGACAAACAGACACTGATCTTGCAACAAGCAAACTAGCTAGTCAAGAAAAATTTCAATAACATATGTAAGCAGTATTCATACTGCCAAGTAGCGTTTAACGCCACCTAAACACGGCTGTTCCCTAGGAACCGACGATACTGTGACTTTAACCTCAGGAGGTTAAAATCTGCCTGTCTGCCTGTCTGTCTGTGTCTGTGTATAAAAAATAATGATTAAACAAATCTAGGCGAATATCTGAATATATCTATAAGTATTCTATGCAAAAAGAAACCAGGCTAACGAAGTTGTTCAGTCAATATTAGTGTAATTCGTATAAGTTGTTACCTATTTCTTGTGACAGGTAGAAATTGATCATCAATTAGTTTCGGTGTATTATTCATAGAGTTTATAAGAAAAGGCATAAAATATGAACTTGTATTATCAACGATTATTATCAATACGTGTTTCAAATAGTCTAGCAAAACATAACCGTTGCATATTGAGGTGTGTACATTTATCGATCCCGCAGATGATTGATTAATTAACCAACATTACAGAGCTATTTACTGCGAAACCATTCTTTTCAAAGCTTAATCAATACCAAACTGATAACCAAAGATTCTCAAATACCTTCTTAGGGAAGTTTCCTTAGTGCCAATCCCTGAAATATAAACCGAATTTATCCCTTAGTTTTTTATTATATATACCACAGTGAGAAAAGTGGTTTTCCCAAACTTCATAACTACTGATCAGACATATTATTTCTACTAAATTTCGTATAGTTTGAGATCAAGTGGAAAGGGGTTAAACAAGCTATAAATATTAGGTCTCCATCTCTGTTTTATTGCTCAGTGCCTCTTCAATAATCATTGGAGGTTTTTTTTTTTATCGGATGTTTTTAAATAAGTGACTACTATAGGCAGTTACTGACATGGTGTATGTTACTTGTGATAAAATTGTATTTTCGTTTCTGTTGTTAAATATAAACCAAGATAGAATGAACTGCAAAAATGATCATCTTTTAAGATTACTATGCAATTACATGCTTCCGACCGATGTATGTATATCGTAAAATTACATGTATATAAGTAAAATTATATCAAATGAAATGTATCACATATATTTATGCATATGCATACATAAATACATAGAACACACACGCGCACGCACGCACACACACATATACAAACATACATACATACATATATATGTGTATATAATATATAATATATATATATATATATATATGTATCGATTTAAATAAGAGCTAAAAGATGATCAATTGTAAAAACTTTATTATGACCTATGATCATTTCGATGCAATATCCAGATCAATTCATGCATATTATAAAATATGGAATATTGTATCTCTTCAGGATCAGATTAATTCATAGCAGACAGTAAAAATAGACAACATTCATAGTTGTCCAAGAGTTACATGTAAATAAACAAGTTGAAAAGACATGATACGTAATGAAACTGTATAGCATATCGGTCTTGAAACCGTTAGAAGACAGAGTAAATGAGAAGTGATGCTAATTTGTGATGTTATCCTATGAAATTAGATAACGAACCAGTACGGGACGCTGTACATTAAAAAAAAAAACCGTTGGACTTCTGAAAGTAAATAAAAACTCAGACCGAAGAAAAAACCGTTAGGTATTTAAAATATTAAAAATATATTATTTTACATAAGTTAATGGTCAAATTAATAAGAATTTTGGTACGTTTGATAACAGATACAATATTTTTACCAAATTTTGGTATAAATCTATAAATACACACACACACACACACACACACACACACACACACACACACACACACACACACACACACACACACATATCGTTATTTCTCCCTGTGCCTGTGAAATCTTGTATCCTGGCTGTAAGGCCTTATTTCCATATACGCCTGCTTAAATCTATCTGTCCAGTCGAAAGACATCCTTTGTTATGTCCCGTTATTATTCCTATTGTATTTGTGTAACATTGTTCGTTTTTTTCCGTCCTTGTTTTTGTATACATTCGCTGCTTTTCCCCAGGGAATCTAATGCTCTTAGCTTAGTTTTTCCTTGGGGCTGGCCAGATTGGAGCAATAATCGAGAATAACCAGCCGAAATTACAAAGTTATTCTGGATCTCGACTGAAGAGAGAAAACTCCGAATGACATGTCCGTGTTTTCTTTGTATCGTCTATCTGTATGTTTTGTTCCTTTCTTGTATCACCTAACTGTCTGGATGTTTTGCGTTCTTGTCCCATTCTGTATTATATATATATATATATATATATATATATATATATATATATATATATATATATATATATATATATATATATATATATAAACTTATTTGGAAATGGATGCGTCTCGTTCAATTAAATAATAAATAATATATGATACAAACTATTAAATTTTAAACTGTCATATTTATTATTATTATATATTTATACTTATACATATTAACATATATGCTTAAATATATTTATATTCATAATACAATAATTATTCTACACATGTATATATCTCTCTGAAGAATTTTTCTGATATTAATTTCCTGATATTATTTCACAATATATTACATATTATATATAATCGCTCGTATTAAATGTATGAATACTTTAATTGTATTAATACTTTGATACAAAAGAGCACTCACTGTAAATTCAGTATATAATATTCTTATAGAATATATTTAACTAAAGATTTATATATATATATATATATATATATATATATATATATATACATACACATACATGTATATATGGGTACAGGACGTCACCAACGGTGCAAATAACATGAAATACGTAAACAAACGAGTGAAATACATAAACAACGAGATAAAAATGGAAAACAGGACAAATAAACACAGAGAAAGGACCCTTCATAAGTTGTCGGCTGTCTGTCTACTCGCCATTTCGAGCATTCAACGACAATATGAGTCTACAAAGATAGTTGCTCCCATAAATTCTAAAATAAAATTTAGGATTTATAGAGGGTAAAAGTTGGGAAAAAAAAGACAGTGGAGACATACTAAGAAACCAAACGAAAACAAACACGGAGAGTCAGAGAAAAATAGTGAATGCTGGGAGAAACATCTTTTTGAAAAGAAAAAAGATAGAAGAGAGAGAGAGAGAGAAAAAAAAACACGTCCGTTCTTTTAAACGTCCGTGCAGGAAAAGAAAGATGATCACGTGAGGAAAAGATGGCCGATGGTCACGTGTGAGCAACGAGAGAGAGAGAGAGAGAGAGAGAGAAAGAGAAAGAGGGGAGAGAGAGACAGGTTGAAAACGGTAAAGGAGGGAGGGGAGAAAAATGAATTAGTGAAGGATGGAGGAAGAAAACAGTAAAGATTAGAGAATCGCATCAAAAAGGTGAAGATAAACTTACTTGGAAATGGATGCGTCGCGTTCAATTAAATAATAAATAATATATAATACATACATATATATATTTATATATATATATATATACATATATACATGCACACGCACACACACACACACACACACATACACACATGCATATATGGGTACAGGACGTCACCAACGGTGCAAATAACATGAAATACGTAAACAAACGAGTGAAAAACGAGTGAAATACATAAACAACGAGATAAAAATGGAAAACAGGACAAGTAAACACAGAGAAAGGACCCTTCATCAGTTGTCGGCTGTCTACCTACTTCTCATTTCGAGCATTGAACGACAATATGATTCTTCAAAGACAGTTGCCCCCATAAATTCTAAAATAAAATTTTGGATTGATGGAGGGTCAAAGCTGGGAACAAAAAAACGACAGTGGAGACATATACATAGATACATACACATATATCTACATATATTCAAAAGAGAAGTTATTAGACGGAGTAATATGTTATTTTAGTTTCGGAAAATCCGGGTCAAGATATGATCTTATAGTGAATTTCAAAAACTTTTCGGAACGGAGTGTAGTGGGCTTAATTATTAAGTAAAGCAAAGATGGGGTGGAAGAATCAATAAAATATGATACATTATCTTAGTGTCTACTTCTAATACATGTTAATTTGTAGACGATTACGCACAATGTTATATGTTACTCGATATAACTAATAGGAAAGTAACAAAGGAAATTGAATTTATCTATTCTTATCAGGGGTACGCTAATTATGTTTATTAACCATGTTTATTTAATGAGTTAGGGTCGCATTTGAGAATCTGCAACATCTCTTTGAGCATAACGTGCATTTGGAATTTGGAATTCCCTCCATTATAACTTAGTGCGCCTACAAACCATTCTCTAGTATTTGATATTATTCTCTTTGAGATTTCAAATATGCTCAGTGATCTGACGTTTTCTTTCCTTGTGTACTTAAAGGCAGGGGTATGGTTATGTTATCTTGACTTAAATTATGTGCAACAAGCACCCATATAATAACATTTTTTTTTATGTGTTATCACGCAATATTTATAAACTATATTTTTTCTTAGGAATTGGTCTTCCAGAGTGTAGCTTTGACGGTTCCTATAATTACGTAAGTTATCTAGTCTGTTGTCATATCAGTTTCTATTCTCGATGTTTGCGTTTGGTTTATTATCCATACGCATATAAGCATCCCCCACACCTCGAATGTATAGACTTAACCACTTTTCCATACCGCACTCCCTTTTCTCGCTTAACTAGTAGTTACTTTTAAAGGCTTTCTTGAAATTATACCACTTGTTAATCGACCTTTGCGTCGATTACCTTACCATCCCAGAATCTGCAGAAGTTAAGTTTTCTTATATTTTCCCTCTTGTTAGCCACAACCGTGGTCTTTTATTTTACACACGTGGTCGTTTCTGATGATGACGATGATGATGAGGTTGCTATGGATACCCTGTTATTTTGCTGCTATGTTTTTGTTTTCTAACACCCAGAACGATAGATTTCACCACTTCTCTCCACCGATACGACCACCCAGATCCTCCACTATAGGCAATTATGTGGCATTCAGATAATATTTTGAAAATCCATACTTTCTTTTCTCACGTGCCTCATATTTGCCTTATATTCGCTTCTCTACCCTCACTGTGACAAAAAGTGAGAAATCATAACGGTGGGATTAATGATGTCAAATCAATATCCATAAAACTCTCACCGTCGGCGACTAAACCGGCAATCTCATAGATTGTGAGGAGGGTATTTTACTTTCTATTTGGACATCAAGCAGGAAAAGAAAAACAAAATCTGTCAAAAGGCGGACGAACACAGGAAAGTCAACAGCCTTCCTAATAGTACTCCTATGTCAGTATTGGTGCCGATGACGCCGTCACCAGCTCATGATAGTGACAATAATCCTGTCTACAATAGGTAGGCGAGGAGTAAGTTGATCACATCGAACCCAGTACTTGACTGGTCCTTAACTTATCAACCCCGAAAGGATGAAAGGCAAAGTTGACCCCTGCGGAATTTGAACTCAGAACGTAAAGACGGGGCAAAATACCGTTAACGATTCTACCAAATGGTAATAATGATAATGACATGAAGTACAAAAACTTTTTCACTGTCACTTTTTCATTTCTGTCCTACAGATACTCCATAGATTGTGCATTTGACATAAAAGACCTAAGAATATTCATGTATTCTCCCTTCGTTGTATTCTTATTTAAAAAGATATATAATGGTCTTAAATTTTGGAACAATGCCAACAATTTCGGGGAAGGGGTTGAGTCAACCCCAGTGCTCAACTGGCACTTATTTTATTTATCCCGGAAGAATGAAAGGCAAGGTCGACCATGGCGGAATTTGAACTCAGAACATAAAGACAGACGAAATGCTGCTAAGCATTTTGCCCGGCGTGCTAACGATTCTGTCAGCTCACCACCTTAAAGCGTAGATAAATAATCCTTTCTATTATAGACACAAGGCCTAAAATTTATGGGTCGATTATTTGGATTCTAGTGCCCGACAGGCACTTATTTCATCGACTCTCAAAGGTTGAAAAACAAAATCGACAACAACGGTATTTGAACACATCTTAAAGACAGGCAAAATACCGCTACGCAATTTTTCCGGTGTGCTAACAGCAGAATTTAGCGATGGGCGAAATACCGCGAAGCATTTCGTCCAACGTGCGAACGACTCTGCCAGCTTGTCGCCTTAACGTCGATAAATAATTGTTTCTACTCTAGGCACAAGGCCATGAAAATCTTGGGGAATGGGGATAGTCAATTACATCGACCCCAGTGCGTAACTGGTACTTATTTCATCGACCCCCAAAAGGATGAAAGGCAAAGTCGACCTCGGCAGAATTTGAACTCAGAATGTAGCAACAGACGAAATACTGCTTAGCATTTCCCCCGGCGTGCTAACGATTCTACAAGCTCGCCGATAAATAATAAGAGGTTTGGTATTTTGGAACAGATGTGCATTATACTACTTAAGATGTCCTGCAAAATAATAAACATAAAAAATAAAATTACATGCTCTATAATATTTTGTATAATATTTTGACTTTCTTTTCTTTGAAACCTTAATTTGTTTGAAAGTATATTTTGTGGTTTTGAAGACGGTGAAATAATGTTTGTGGTTAAAAAGTTATCTTAGATTTAGTTGAAATTTAGTATTTTAGCCTTGTTCTTTATAAAATTTGATAAAAAAAAACATTGTTGTTTATATTGGTAGTCTACTATTACTTCTTGTAGATGAATAAAAATATAACTTTTAGGATATCATATACAGGTGTACTGTGGAATATATTTTATGGACTCGGATACTACAACGTGTCAGTATTTCAACAGTAAAAACTGCCACAGAAACATTTTTTCCGTGAACGAAACTAGGTCGAGAAGAAAGATAAACCGATATGAAATATCTATACGAGAATTTATCTCTTTAAAAATTAAACATTTAGTGTTGTAATAATTGAAATTATTTCCGAGTATGCAATAAGTAAGTACTAAATTAGAAAATAATCTATTTGTCTCTTCGGCATAGGTTTGAAATATTTCAAGTGGATAACACTAATTGCAAAACCAGTTATATCAATGGAAAATAGCTTCATTCCAGCAACAGGGCAATGGTGATCATTTAATAAAGAAAGAATGATGAATCATACAGATGAAATTGAAATGACTTTTACTATATACGTAAATACCACATACTTAGTAATATATACAAACTAAAGATGTTTTTTGATTCCATTAAAGTAATTAAAATTACTCTGTTTCGCAATTCATTTAATATACATTCGTTAAATACTTCTCATATAATTAACTAATTAAATTACCACACCTTGTTAATTATCATACAAAAGTATATAAAGTGGTAAGTTTCAACTGTAAAATATTGCTTTCGAGAACAACCGTTCTTGCCTGTTCTTCGCTGGCTTCAAATCTTGTTCGTTAAGGTGAGACTAATTTATTATTATTCTACAAAGCAATTTATCAAAGCGTAGCTAAATTCCTTCATTTAGTAAATGATCGATGTTTTCGATATTTTATCGTTTCAATGTTAATTCATATCTATCTCTTTGCATTTGAATGTTAAATGATAAAACATATTCTTTTAATCTTTTATTGGGCGGAATTGCAAGAATTCTTTATGAATATATTTTCTTCTTTACATTTTGCAAATGTAACGTCCAGTACATCCTAATCATGCATGTTTCCTTTCATAAATTAATTTCTCTCTTACATTAGTTTGTTTTCAACTCAATTTCATAATCGCTAGTTTGTAATTAATTCCTATTCAACAATAATGCATTTTAGTGACTTTTAACACACAAATTAACAGATAATTTTGATATTATCTAAACACGTGATGCTTTCATGGACACTAATTATTATAGTGGGGACAATTTCTTCTAGATTAAACTAAGTTGAGCCAAGTTTCAAAGTTTGGAATTTAGAGTAAAAAATAACGAAAGGGTACAGAGCATATACATTTAATTTGTTTTCTACATATTATAAATTTCTTAAAGTATCTACTCATTGATAGCTATGTTTAGCATATTTCATCATCCTTTGGAATTGTCAACACATCATAACATGAGACAAATAAATTAAGCTAAATTTAACATTTTACGAAGTGATGTATGTCATCGAGAAAAGATAGGTCATAGTTCAAAAGGGATTCTTGAATTTTTTTCTTCATTCTATATCGTGAATTGTTCAGCAATAGAGAAGAGAAGGGAAGAGAGAGAAAGAGAGAGAAATAGAGAGAGAGAGAGAGAGAGACAGAGACAGAAAAAAAGAGAGAGAGAGAGAGAGAGAGAGAGAGAGAGAGAGAGAGAGGGCGAGAGAGAGAGAGAGAGAGCGAGAGACAGAGACAGAGAGCGAGAGACAGAGAGAGAGAGAGAGAGAGAGAGAGAGCGAGAGAGAGAGAGAGAGAGAGAGATTTCTTACATGTAGGATAACATTTCCATAGTACTTAAAAAATGGAAAACTTAAATTATTCAGCATATTTTATACTACTTCATTAATATACGACCACAAAAATATTATTTACTTTCCTGTTTGCTTCCCAACTACATGTTTCCGAGTTCAATCACAATGCTTCGCACTTTGGACAAGTGTCTGCTATTGTAGCCTCAGGCCGACAAAAGTCTTGTGAGTGGATTTGGTAGATAAAAACTGAAAGACACTTGTCGTATACATACATACATACATACATACATACATTAAATAAAAAGACAACAAGCTGAAAATATGACATACCTCTTTTACTCTTTTACTCTTTTACTCTTTTACTTGTTCCAGTCTTTTGACTGTGGCCATGCTGGAGCACCGCCTTTAGTCGAGCAAATCGACCCCAGGACTTATTCTTTAGAAGCCTAGTACTTATTCTATCGGTCTCTTTTGCCGAACCGCTAAGTTACGGGGACATAAACACACCAGCATCGGTTGTCAAGCGATGTTGGGGGGACAAACACAGACACACAAACACATACACACATACATATGTATATACATATATACGACGGGCTTATTTCAGTTTCTGTCTACCAAATCCACTCACAAGGCTTTGGTCGGCCCGAGGCTATAGTAGAAGACACTTGCCCAAGATGCCACGCAGTGGGACTGAACCCGGGACCATGTGGTTGGTAAGCAAGCTACTTACCACACAGCCACTCCTACGCCTACCTGTATATATATAATTCATAAAAACGTGTAGTAAATGAACATATGAAGGATCTTTCTGATTTGGCGGACGCCACTTGTTTTCTTAACGAAACACTTTCAAACTTGGGATACTGGTAGAATGTGTCATATAAAACATCTTTTACTCTTAGTGTTGTTGAGAAAAGTTTATATTTTAAATTTTATTTCGTGTTAAAATTGTCGTATTTCGGTAATTTCAACCAATCACTGACGTCTATTGAGGTGAAAACAATTACTGTCAACAAGACGTTGTGGCGGTGTAATGGGATCTTTTTCCTTGAATAAAATTAGTGCCGTTGTTTGTCAACAACAATTATCGGCGGTACTGTTATTTATGACACCGTTCGTGCGTTTGTACTGGTTTTAGCTTTAGGGTTTTAGGGTTAGCGTTCGGGCTTTAGAGTTAGGGTTAGGGTTAGGGTTAGGGTTAGGGTTAGGGTTAGGGTTTTTGGGTTAGGGTTAGGGTTATGAGTATTTTTGCCAAATTTGGTGAAAAATTTGTGGCGGTGTATTGAACAGATTTGCACCAAATTTGGCAAAAATACTCATAACCCTAACTCTAACCCTAACCCTAACTCTAAAACCCGAACACTAACCCTAAAACCCAAAAGCTAAAACCAGTACAAACGCACGAACGATGTCATAAATAACAGTACCGCCGATAGTCGTTGTTGACAAACAACGGCACTAATTCTATTCAAGGGAAAAGATCCCATTACACCGCCACAACGTCTTGTTGACAATCCACAGCAGTAATTGTTTTCACCTCAATAGACGTCAGTGATTGGTTGAAATTACCGAAATACAACAACTTTTAATATGAAATAACTTCGAATATAAAATTTGTTCTCTGTTCTATAAGACAAAATATACAAGTATACGAAGTTTTAAAGTGTTTCGGTAGAAAACACACTAAATAAAAAATGGTGTCCGCCAAATCAGAAAGATCCCATATGAATATATACTAAATACACAGAAGGTCACTAATTCCTCTTCAGTTATCGGCCAGAGGGTCAAAGCGCAATTTCTGCCATTATCGATAATATTGCTTCCACTCTGGAAGCAGCGGCAAGAAACTTGCCGGGAATTGGACAAAAGCATAACAAGACGAGACGGGTTCGAGACGAGACTGATAGTAAACGGACGAGGGACAAAACAATAAACAGAATAGGGCCAAACGAAAGTGTGTGTGTGTGTGTGTGTCTGTGTTTGTCACCCACCACCGCTTGACAAACGGCGTCAGTGTATTTAAGTTCTTCTAAGCTATCGGTTCGGGAAAAAAGACCGAGAAAATATTATCAGGTTTTAAAATAAGTACTTTGGTCGATTCGTTCGACTTAAAATTCGTGAAGGTGGTATCCCAGCATGCCTGCAGTCTAGTGACTGAAACAAGTAACAGAGGAAAAAAGATAGAAAATGGTGAAGAATTTTGTGCAGATTATTTGTTTTTTGTATTGAGTTTGAATCTAATGGAACTGATTTGCTTATCACTCGTATTTTACGCTGGAAACTAAATGTATGAAAGTAGCAAGCAATAGATAGTAAATATTCTTTTCTACTCTTGGCACAAGGCTCAAAATTTATGGGGAGAGGGTCAGTCCATTAGATCGACCCTAATACGCAACTGGTACTTAATTTATCGACACCGAAAGGATGAAAGGCAAAGTCGACCTCGGCGGAATTTGAACTCAGAACGTAACGACAGACGAAATACTGCTAAGCATTTCGCCTGGCGTGCTAACGTTTCTAATTTCTTTACTGCCCACAAGGGGCTACACTCAGAGGGGACAAACAAGGACAGACAAACGGATTAAGTCGATTATATCGACCCAGTGCGTAACTGGTACTTAATTTATCGGCCCCGAAAGGATGAAAGGCAAAGTCGACCTCGGCAGAATTTGAACTCAGAACGTAAAGGCAGACGAAATACCGCTAAGCATTTCGCCCGGCGTGCTAACGTTTCTGCCAGCTCGCCGCCTTATAGTTAGTGAATATTAAATACTATAAACTGGCATATCGACCAACCTAATAGTTCTAGCAACGTTTTTATAGCTTTTGTTGCTCATAGAAAGAAACAGCTATAGCCTTAAATATCTTCTATGTGTCAGTTAAAAAAACTTGTTAAAACAAAAGATTTCAGACAAATGTAAACAAACACAGGCGCAGGGGTGGCTGTGTAGTAAGAAGCTTGCTTCACAACCACATGGTTCCGGGTTCAGTCCCACTGCGAAGCACGTTGGGCAAGTGTCTTCTACTATAGCCTCGGGCTATATATATATAAAAGTATATATATATAAAAGTATTTGTGTGTCTGTGTTTCTCCCTCACCATCGCTTGACAACCGATGTTGGTGTGTTTACGTCCCCGTAACAGTGGTTCAGCAAAAGAGCCCGATAGAATAAGTCCTGGGTTCGACTAATTCAACTAAAAGGCAGTGTCCCACATGGCCGCTGTCAAATGGCTGAAACAAGTAAAAAAGTAAAATGGTAAAACAGCTGCTGTTATCTCAATTGCAGATAGAAAAAGGGGAGTGACTCGTTTAGTATCACCAGGTGTTGAACTTGCAACCTTACGATCGTAAGATCGTGAGTTCGATACCTGGCGGTGCGTTGTGTCCTTGATCAGGACACTCTATTTCACGTTACCCTAGTCCACCCAGTTGGCAAAAATGTGTAGTATTTCAAAGGGCCAGCTGTATTTCTAAGGAACCACTTGTATTTCAAAGCCAGCTGTATTTCAAAGGTCCAGCTTTGCCATATTCTGTGTCACGCTGAGTTTCTCCGAGAACAATGTTAGAGATACGCGTGTCCATGGTGTGCTCAGTGACTTGCACGTTAATTTTCCGAGTAGGCTGTTGCCTTCGGACCAGCTGCAGCCTGTGCCGTTGTAACCGACGGAGTGCCAGTTAAAAATATGTATATGTCAGGTTACTTTTGATACGACTGGAAACGTAACTCACTACAACCTGTGTCATGGTCTGGTCGTCGCCGACTACTTGGATATCTTGCAGAACGAAAAACAAAATTACACAAAGAACAGATGAACTCAAGAGTCAACGGCCATCCAACAGTATGAAGATTGAAATACCTTAGTCTTTGCTTAGACCTCTTTCTAGGAGAAGTAAATTCCTAAAATAACAAGCGTCTTATTGCGAGGCCGGTGATCTTGTTCATGCTTGTTTCTGGCTTTTGTAGAATCTTAGCTCTGTTATTTATTCACTTTTGATTTCAGCGCGAGTACTTGCTGACAGCCATTGTCCTAAGTATCTAGGATAAGATAATTTCTCAGTGATGGTCATACTCGTCTGCGAAGGGACAGCCATCATGTTTGCAATTTTGTGCATGTATGTTCCCTTTCTCTTTTTTAATTTTGAGTTAATTCTGACCGGCCACTTGCTTGGTCGCAAAGTTGTGAAGGAAAGCGTCTTGTTTTGTTCATTATCTTTAAATTTTAAGAAGGTTTTATAAAAATGTCATAGTCCCAGATGTTGTGATCATTTGTAGGGTATGAAGAAGTTGTGTTCTCTCCCCGAGAACTAAGTTGAGCCAAACTTTGCTCTAGATGGATTGGTACATAAATTATTGCTCCAATAATAATAAATATAAAGCTGAAAGTATACCTTGGGTATTGGATTTGCAAATCCCTTATCAATGATTCATAGACGTCCTCTTTCTCTTGTATTTTACTAACCGCACTGGTATCCATGGGCAGCTAATTTCCAGAGCATGTTATTTCATCGTGGTCCCATACAACGATATATGTTCGGTTGTGTTTTTATTTGGTGACTGTTTTAATTTTTAAGTTTCACCAATATTCTTTTAACCTATCGGTCACATTATAACCAACTTCATCTGTTGGTGTTTTCTTTTTTGTATGTGTGTGTATATGTGTGTATACATACATACATGTATGTATGTATGTATGTATGTATGTATGTATGTATGTATGTATGTATGTATGTATGTATGTATGTATATATATATATATATATATATATATATATATATATATATATATATATATATATATATATAGATATATAGATAGATAGATGGATAGATACATTCATATATACATAAATACACACATACATGTATATATATATTTATACATATATATATATAGAGAGATATATATGCATACGCATACATATGCATGAATATATATGTGTATATATTTTTCATAATATTAGAGTTGACTAGTTTATTTAACCAGTGGAGAAAGTTTCATTTCTAAAGTTTAATTAGCAGTGATACCTTATTAAAAAGTCAGCATGATCAGGTAGTAATTTGCATTGGATGTAAAAATGACAAGAAATGAAGTTTTAATATTTAAATTTCTTGTTGGTAGAACTCTTATAACAATCTAATGTTCAGAAAGCAAATATAATGGTAGATGGTAGCATTTGTATACGTAAGGAAATATTACAAAGTGAGGGGAAATAGTTAGGTATTTGAACATAAGTATTATATACGTATTTAGACCCACAGAAAACCGTCAGAAAATAAATATTCTTTTGTACTTTTCACTAATTCCTGCATTTATCCTTCAATTTCAGACACAAAGTTTGGTAACCAATTCTCTTCCGAAATGTTCGGGCACAGGTACAACGGTAGAATGGAACCAATGCACATGATGTCAATGGACTTCCATGGCAGATACATGGATTCTTATGGAAGAATGGTTGATCCCAGATCCTATGGCTTCTATGGCAGATATCATGACCAAGATAGGTACTATGGTAGATCTATGTACAACAATCACAATTCCCATGATTTCGATAGGTTCCATAGATTTGATTATTTCATGAATTTCCCAGATATGTTTATGGATATGTCCGGTTATCAGATGGACATGTATGGAAGGTGGATGGACATGCACGGACACTACTCTAGCCCCTACTCCTACATGTTTAATTCTTCAAGACATGGCTACAACCCTAGCTACTACTATGGTCGTTACGGGTTCTGTCCTGAGAGATTCATGGACATGTCCCACTACCAAATGGACATGTATGGCCGATACATGGACAGATACGGACGTCACTGTAGCCCATATGACAACTATTACAGGCGTTATATGTATTGTCCATATATGAATTTCCGTCATATGTACCATCCCGAGAGATTCTTTGATATGTCCCATTACCAGATGGATTTTAATGGTCATTGGATGGACATGTATAATCATGATGCCCATCCTTTCTTTGGTCACAACCATTACTATAGGGAGAGCAACTACTACAATTATTATCCCTACTCTAACTACAGCTGGGGACATAGATTTTACAACTACCCAGAAAGGTACTTTGATATGTCCCACTACCAGATGGACTTCAATGGGCACTGGATGAACATGTATGATCATGGCTATCATCCTTTCCATTCATTCAGTGGCTACCACGGTTATCATCATTCGGGTTACTACCCTTACCACAGTTACAGTCAGGGACGTAGGTACCACAACTATTACGACATGTTCTATGATATGTCCCATTACCAAATGGATTTCGATGGTAACTGGATGGACATGTACAATCATTACTCCCATCCTTTCTTTGGTTATGACCATTACCACAGAGGGAGCCATTACTATAACCATTATCCCTACCATAACTACAGCTGGGGACATAGGTTCTACGACTACCCAGAAAGATTCTTTGATATGTCTCACTATGAGATGGACTTCAATGGGCGCTGGATGAACATGCACAGATTTTAATTTTGAAATCACACAAACGACAAGACTTTTCGGAAATTCTACTGGCTAATGTTAACTGGAAACTTGACAATTTTTTTAGCGTCCTCAATATTCGGACACATTGAAATTGATATCAATAAAACTTTGTTGCAACATATGAATATCTTGTGTTATGTTTTAATATTTTCTTTACAATTTTGTTTAATTCGTAAAATAAAAAATAATCAATGTAAGACTGACTGTTTTCATAAACTTATTAGAATTATATTTATTAAGGTAATTCAAGAGTTCCTTCCTATTCAATTTGTTACCACTATATTTAAGTAAAGAAACTATAGTTTTATACGATATATAAATTGTATTGTTATTAGTTTGCGACTGTAGGTGACAGATTTAGATTAATTTGAAGTGTTTAATTGCTGCTTGAACTCCTTTACCTTTAGAAATTGAAGGCATACGTTGTGACTTTTTAAACTTTATAGAACCTTTTGCTGATTATTGAAAGGTATGAACATTTTTGTTACCAATGTGTTTTAACAAATAAAATGCAGCAATTTTAGAGTCATTAAAAAAATACAACAGAGTTAAAACAATGATAATACAATGAAATGAAAAAGCAATTCTAGGAAGTAAGAATGATGGTGAGATAAAATCACAGTAAAAAATATTTGAATAAGAGTTATTGAATTTGAAAGGGCGCTCATAGTCACATCGTCGCTCTTTACTGTAGTTGTATATAAAATAGAAACGAACTGATAAATTTGGTTTATATTTGGGATAAAACTTACCAAATGTATCAAATACACTAAAATTAATTTATTTATCATCGAGCTTTTGATCATCTTCCGGATATTGACTGAAGTGATTTATATATATATATATATATATATATATATATATATACGTGTGTGTGTGTGTGTGTGTGTGTGTGTGTGTGTGTGTGTGTGTGTGTGTGTGTGTGTGTGAGTGTGTGTATACAAAATGGTATCATTCATAGGCCACACTTAAAATAAGTCTGTTGGTTGTGGTCGGGGCTGAACTTTGTTTATGGGAGTGAAAATATATATCATATTACTTCAAATAATCATATTAGATAAAAGGTAAACAATAAGTTTAATTGTGTATTTAGACATATTTAGTCACACGTATTGTGTATTTGCTTTGTAATGGGGGAAAGCCAATATTTCAGTGACCATTTCAGTTGATACAGCAGCCATCTTGATAGTCCAAAAGCTGTTGTCTTGTCTATGGGCAATTAATATAATCGGACGATTAGCAAAGGCTTTTCATATTACAATCAAAAGATTTTCTGATAATTGAAGCTTAATTATATTTTTACTGAAATCTGCAAAGGTAAGGAAGTAAAGATTTTAGCGATATATGTAGTGAATCTTGTTTTATGCTGGTCGCTAAAGTGAAAAATAGACAATCTGTTAAATTAAGATGTGTCTGATACACAAAGTACAAATGTACAGCGGTGGCTATGATTAAAGATAATGAGCTTACAGACTTATAAGATCATTGCAATCTGTATGAAATACCGAATGGAATGTATATTTCACTTGTATTCATTGTGAGCAACCCGGATGTCAAAAATGCTGCAGAAGGTACAAAACTATCTATTTCAACTGAATGGTAATGCTGGCGAAGCAAGCCATGCAATTCAAAAGATATTACAATGTTTATGAAATAATTCATAGCAAACAATAAGTAGAAAGCTGCGTTTTTCTACAAGAAACAATCCGCAGAAGTGTAAAGCAAGAAAGGATTTGTATGGGGGTGGATATGTGTGTGAATCCATATAAGTGAAACCGCATAAATTGTAAGTGTGTCCGTACAAATGAGACTGTATGAACTATGTTCATATCCATAAGTGTATATTCCTGTGTAATGTCACCATTATGAAAATGAGCTGGAAACTAATGAAAGTAGGTTATCTGCTCAGATACCACAAAGAAATAAAGGGACATTAATCCCTCATTGGTTAATAAAACCCTTATCACCTTCCAATTAAATTGCTGGCAATGGTCTCTGTTCGTAATTGGAAAGGAAGCCTTCTTTGAGGATACTCCATGGCTGCGTGTCTTCTCAAAATCTCCTCTAAACCCGATTTTATTAACTAGATATATCTCAAAAGAGATGTATTCTAATGACAACCTAAATCGATCGACGAGATTCTCTGTACTGAAGTAATCTACCCATTCCTACTATTTAGATTTTCGGTAAAATGATGGAAAATAATTTTTGAATGGTGTTCTCTGAACTTTTAAACTCGTCAACAGCGTCAAAGCGCATATTGTTAAAGAAAAACTATAACATTTCATCATCGTAACTAAAAAAAAAAAAAAAAAAAAAGATCAAAGTTCCTTTACACGCCTTCGGTTCATTAGGCGGAATTCCCGGATTCTGTGACGTATATATATGACTCCTGGACAGGCCGCTAATCTGTCGCAGGATTACTCATTTTTGCCAGCTAAGTAGACTGGAGCAATGTGAAATGGTGTGTTTATATCACAACAGCCGAACGAGAATATCGCCCGCTCTAGGAATCGAAACCACAATCTTATAATCAACACCCTAACCACTGAACCATCCGCCTTCAGTTCATCGTCATTCCAAGATACTCCAATCATACACCTTTTTAATTCAAAATAATTCCTTCAGGCGGCGATCTGGCAGAATCGTTACTGCACTTCTTTGCTCATCTACAAACGTACTTATTCATGCATACATACATTTACCCATATATAGACACACACACACACACACACACACGCACGCACGCACACATACACACACACACACACACAATACACACACACACGCACTCTCACACGTATATATATATATATATATATATATATATATATATATATATAGGTGAGAAAGTTGGTATGTGAAAGCACGTGGTTGGATGTATAAAAGATAATAAGAGTGAAAAAACTACAGAAGGCTTGTGTTACATGGTTAAAGTATATATTTAAATTATGTCAGAAAAATGTTAGAAAAATGTTATAAAATCTTTTTGGTATATAAACATTGTATTTTGAGAAATAACCGGTTTCGTGTTGTCTTTTCAAATTTCTCTACTTCATTGTAACGTGTTCGCTCCAGTCTGTATATATATATATATATATATATATATATATATATATATATATATATATATATATATATATATATTCTATAATTATAAGCATAATTATAATTAGGGTTCAGCAAATAGCTTCACCACATACCGAAATTTAGAAATAGCAGTTAAAAACTATTCCTCTACCATAAGATGTCTCCCAGGCAGCAATACTCTCAATTCACGTAGGAAAAGAG